>NC_069502.1:93596045-93603545 GCF_027579735.1 Bombina bombina | reverse complement strand
GTTTCATCTGAATAAGATGAGACTGAAGCAAATTCCTGAACCCCTGTATATAGTATTCACACCTTTTATTTAGGTATTTTACTTGTGCCTTTTCCCCCCAGAATTATCTTTATCATATGCTGCATGCCATGAGGTGTCTAAGGATCTACCTTTCCTGCACCAAGAGGAATAGAAGAATAAGCACAATGTTAATATGTAGGTAGGTATGCAAACTTACTTTGTACCTGCGTATGCTCACCTTGTTCCAGAGACCACGCATACTTACCTGATACTTGTGTATGTTTACCTTGTTCCAGAGACCACGCATACTTACCTGATACTTGTGTATGCTCACCTTGTTCCAGAGACCAAGCATACTTTCCATGTATCTGCGTATGCTCAACTTTTTCCAGAGACCATGCATACTTGCCTGATATTGCCTGATACCTGTGTATGCTCACCTTGTTCCAGAGACCAAGCATACTTACCTTGTACCTGCGTATTCTCACCTTGTTCCAGATACCATGCATACTTGCCTGATACCAGTATATGCTCACCTTGTTCCAGAGACCAAGCATACTTACCTTGTACCTGCATATGCTCACCTGGTTCCAGAGATCACACATACTTATCTGATATCTGTGTATGCTCACCTTGTTCCAGGACCAAGCATATTTACCTTGTACCTGCATATGCTCACCTAGTTCCTGAAAGCCAAGCAGACTTGCTTGATACCTGTGTATGCTCATCTTGTTCCTGAAGTTGTACCTATCTGGTGCCCCATGACCGTCTCATCAACAGTACCCGCAGGGTATCCTGTGCCTGCTAAGAAGTCTGTGTCTACAATTCCAGTGATAGTCTTCCTCAAGACAGCTGTGTCTGCTGTATCTACCACCAGGTATTCTGTGACAGCTTCACCCTTTACTGCACAATTCAAGCACCAGTGTCCAATTGACTTTCTTACTGAAACTTACGTAAAGTCAACTTTAATTGTGAAAAAGTATACATGCATTTTTCTGAAGAGCAAGAATAGACCCTTCTTCCTAGCCATCTGAGGGAAGCATGCTGAAAGTCCTCAGGTACTAATGAGAATCTTACCTTTATATAGAAGCCTTGAATCTACATGGAATTTATCCTTCATATGTTGGTGTGCCTTGAAGCTTCCTTCTATTGAATATTTTAGTAAAATAATGTTTAGGAATGTGACAGCGTTCCTGCTGGTTGCTATGTCAGTGAAAAAGAGTCTAGAAATGTCAAGCCTGCTCATCAGAGAAACCTATTTCAGGTTTCATCTGAATAAGATGAGACTGAAGCAGATTCCTGAACTCCTGTATAAAGTAGTCACACATTTTATTTAGATATCTTACTTGTGCCTTTCCCCCAGAATTATCTTTATCATATGCTGCATACCATGAGGTGTCTAAGGCTCTACCTTTCATGCATCAAGAGGAATAGAAGAATAAACCAAAGCTTACCAACATCCTGTTTAGGATTTAAAGGGGCATTGCAATGTACTGGGGCAGAATTACCATTGGTGCAGCAGGTGCAGTGGCACCAGGGCCCAAATGTTGGGGGGGGGACAAAGCAGCCAGTATATACACAATGTGTACAATCCTAATGAATGTAGGGGAGCCTTTTATTAGTGCAGAATACAGGTCTATCTATCATTGTAGAATGTTTGAGAGAGTTAAAGAGACATAATAATAAAATGCTCTAATGAGTTTCAGAATTTTTTTTATAACATGGTTACTTGCTGGATAACCTTGTTTTAACACATTATACTCTTATGTAGCTGTAGAATTACCAAACCATTGCATGGCCGGTGATCTATCTATCCCCAAAATCATTACACAGTGCTGCATGTATATTATTACTATTTCTTACGACTTAGTTACTTTTGGTCTATGAATACGGCACCAGCCGAAATGCGTAAGGTCTGTCAACCTTTTTGCACCCTGTGATGAACTGTGTACATTTTTAAATTGCTTAAAATAAAGGATTGTTTTTAAGAGACTGCATCCGGACAACTCTTTTTGTTTGTTTACTTTTGGGGGGTCTGTTGAGTAGGTCCCCTACTGGCAATGTAGTTCATTAGACTAAACATCACTCCAGAATAGATTAATAAAACATTATTTAAAGGGACAGTCTACTCCTTAGTCATCTTAAAGTCTTACTTTAGATTATGCTGCAAATATTCTCCTGCACCTTTTCTATATCAGGCAGCAGTAACAGTTAATAAAAGTTATTTTAAAATGACTATTGTTTCAGGTCACTTTGAAATGGCTGCCAAGCTCTGCCCACTGATGACATCATGATGTGGGCCGCATCTATGCACTCTGCTTAATAGCATTGACATTCTGTTTAATCCAATTAGTGAGTCTTTTGTAACTAGTGAAGCCTTTCATGCAGCCCAGCTCGTGATGAAAAATAGGAAAATTAAAAATAAAAATAACGAAACAGCTCAGATTCCCATACAGCTAATTTATAAACCTTTAAAAAAATACAATAGCCATCAGAAAGATGTATTGCAAACATTATGAATCTTTCATTGGCATTAAATCTGTAATTTTTGCAGATGTGGTCTAAACCTTATGGAAGTATACCAGGTCCCAATAAAAGATTTTCCAAATCATACAACCTCCAATAACAACCCAAATGTTAATATGAACCAAAATATCAGTGTAATGTATTTATATGACTAATCATGGACATATAATAAATCTAAGACTGTTGAAAAAATAATAAGACATTTGAAATGAAAATATTATCTTCAGTACACATGAATGTTAAACAATTAATAAATCCATTTATAACAAATGTAATATTTCTACACTACTGTTTAGGCCCTTGGAAAAATAAAGACTAACTGAAAGATCAATTTGTATTCTTTGAATAACATTTGTTTTCCAAATCTCCCCCTTTTAGTGATTAGAAACTTTACATATAACCATGTACTTTAGACTCTGGTCGTTACCATCATGGCATTCATTAAAATGTTTGTATAGAGGGATATTGTCTTTTCCCATTTAATTTGGAGAAGGTGTTCACAAATTATATCCCTTAATTTCCTAGAGGTTTGTCCTACATACTGGAGCCACATCCACATTCTATTAGATAGATAACGCCTTTGTCATTGCAATGGATCATCTCCCTCATTTAAAAAATCTCTTTACTTGTCTTGGAGGAGAATGTGTGTGATTTGTTGACATGTTTACAGGCTTTACATGTGTGACAGGGAAAAGACAAAAGAACCTCTTAGTTTATTGGTAATTAGGTGGGAGGTGAAGAACGAGGAGGGCAGTGCATGGAGCAGACGAGAGGCTAAGGTCCCGAATCTAAAAAATGTGCTGGTCCAGTCATGGTTTTCCACGCCAACACTCGCAGGGGCAGCAGCCCTCATGGAACGCTATTAAAAAAGGGCTGTCCCATACAAATAATGAACTCTCTGCTAGGTAAAATTTCACAATAGTGTGTTTTAAAACATAAATATTATGCTTAATACAACTCAAATTACTGTTCCTTAAATTTGCTGTAATTAATGTTTTGGCAAAAATTTGCCACATTTTAACTTGTGAGAAAAAACAGTGAGAACTGTATTGTGAAAATGTTTATAGAATTATGCTGGGATTTGAGAGACAATTTCATATATGAACATGTTCAGCCCATTTATGAAAAAACAACAATTATGCTTTGTATTTTGTACTTTTAAGTACAAATTTCTTGCTATTTTTTTTTTTGCACATCCAGTGTACTTAAATTACAATTTACACAGTGTAAATTGTAATTTAAGTACACTGGATGTGCAAAAAAAAAAATAGCAAGAAATTTGTACTTAAAAGTACAAAATACAAAGCATAATTGTTGTTTTTTTCATAAAATGGGCTGAACATGTTCATATATGAAATTGTCTCTCAAATCCCAGCATAATTCTATAAACATTTTCACAATACAGTTCTCACTGTTTTTTCTCACAAGTTAAAATGTGGCAAATTTTTGCCAAAACATTAATTACAGCAAATTTAAGGAACAGTAATTTGAGTTGTATTAAGCATAATATTTATGTTTTAAAACACACTATTGTGAAATTTTACCTAGCAGAGAGTTCATTATTTGTATGGGACAGCCCTTTTTTAATAGCGTTCCATGAGGGCTGCTGCCCCTGCGAGTGTTGGCGTGGAAAACCATGACTGGACCAGCACATTTTTTAGATTCGGGACCTTAGCCTCTCGTCCTGCTCCATGCACTGCCCTCCTCGTTCTTCACCTCCCACCTAATTACCAATAAACTAAGAGGTTCTTTTGTCTTTTCCCTGTCACACATGTAAAGCCTGTAAACATGTCAACAAATCACACACATTCTCCTCCAAGACAAGTAAAGAGATTTTTTAAATGAGGGAGATGATCCATTGCAATGACAAAGGCGTTATCTATCTAATAGAATGTGGATGTGGGCTCCAGTATGTAGGACAAACCTCTAGGAAATTAAGGGATATAATTTGTGAACACCTTCTCCAAATTAAATGGGAAAAGACAATATCCCTCTATACAAACATTTTAATGAATGCCATGATGGTAACGACCAGAGTCTAAAGTACATGGTTATATGTAAAGTTTCTAATCACTAAAAGGGGGAGATTTTGGAAAACAAATGTTATTCAAAGAATACAAATTGATCTTTCAGTTAGTCTTTATTTTTCCAAGGGGCCTAAACAGTAGTGTAGAAATATTACATTTGTTATAAATGGATTTATTAATTGTTTAACATTCATGTGTACTGAAGATAATATTTTCATTTCAAATGTCTTATTATTTTTTCAACAGTCTTAGATTTATTATATGTCCATGATTAGTCATATAAATACATTACACTGATATTTTGGTTCATATTAACATTTGGGTTGTTATTGGAGGTTGTATGATTTGGAAAATCTTTTATTGGGACCTGGTATACTTCCATAAGGTTTAGACCACATCTGCAAAAATTACAGATTTAATGCCAATGAAAGATTCATAATGTTTGCAATACATCTTTCTGATGGCTATTGTATTTTTTTAAAGGTTTATAAATTAGCTGTATGGGAATCTGAGCTGTTTCGTTATTTTTATTTTTAATTTTCCTATTTTTCATCACGAGCTGGGCTGCATGAAAGGCTTCACTAGTTACAAAAGACTCACTAATTGGATTAAACAGAATGTCAATGCTATTAAGCAGAGTGCATAGATGCGGCCCACATCATGATGTCATCAGTGGGCAGAGCTTGGCAGCCATTTCAAAGTGACCTGAAACAATAGTAGTCATTTTAAAATAACTTTTATTAAACTGTTACTGCTGCCTGATATAGAAAAGGTGCAGGAGAATATTTGCAGCATAATCTAAAGTAAGACTTTAAGATGACTAAGGAGTAGACTGTCCCTTTAAATAATGTTTTATTAATCTATTCTGGAGTGATGTTTAGTCTAATGAACTACATTGCCAGTAGGGGACCTACTCAACAGACCCCCCAAAAGTAAACAAACAAAAAGAGTTGTCCGGATGCAGTCTCTTAAAAACAATCCTTTATTTTAAGCAATTTAAAAATGTACACAGTTCATCACAGGGTGCAAAAAGGTTGACAGACCTTACGCATTTCGGCTGGTGCCGTATTCATAGACCAAAAGTAACTAAGTCGTAAGAAATAGTAATAATATACATGCAGCACTGTGTAATGATTTTGGGGATAGATAGATCACCGGCCATGCAATGGTTTGGTAATTCTACAGCTACATAAGAGTATATATGTGTTAAAACAAGGTTATCCAGCAAGTAACCATGTTATAAATAAATTCTGAAACTCATTAGAGCATTTTATTATTATGTCTCTTTAACTCTCTCAAACATTCTACAATGATAGATAGACCTGTATTCTGCACTAATAAAAGGCTCCCCTACATTCATTAGGATTGTACACATTGTGTATATACTGGCTGCTTTGTCCCCCCCCCCAACATTTGGGCCCTGGTGCCACTGCACCTGCTGCACCAATGGTAATTCTGCCCCAGTACATTGCAATGCCCCTTTAAATCCTAAAGGCAGGATGTTGGTAAGCTTTGGTTTATTCTTCTATTCCTCTTGATGCATGAAAGGTAGAGCCTTAGACACCTCATGGTATGCAGCATATGATAAAGATAATTCTGGGGGGAAAGGCACAAGTAAGATATCTAAATAAAATGTGTGACTACTTTATACAGGAGTTCAGGAATCTGCTTCAGTCTCATCTTATTCAGATGAAACCTGAAATAGGTTTCTCTGATGAGCAGGCTTGACATTTCTAGACTCTTTTTCACTGACATAGCAACCAAGGAACGCTGTCACATTCCTAAACATTATTTTACTAAAATATTCAATAGAAGGAAGCTTCAAGGCACACCAACATATGAAGGATAAATTCCATGTAGATTCAAGGCTTCTATATAAAGGTAAGATTCTCATTAGTACCTGAGGACTTTCAGCATGCTTCCCTCAGATGGCTAGGAAGAAGGGTCTATTCTTGCTCTTCAGAAAAATGCATGTATACTTTTTCACAATTAAAGTTGACTTTACGTAAGTTTCAGTAAGAAAGTCAATTGGACACTGGTGCTTGAATTGTGCAGTAAAGGGTGAAGCTGTCACAGAATACCTGGTGGTAGATACAGCAGACACAGCTGTCTTGAGGAAGACTATCACTGGAATTGTAGACACAGACTTCTTAGCAGGCACAGGATACCCTGCGGGTACTGTTGATGAGACGGTCATGGGGCACCAGATAGGTACAACTTCAGGAACAAGATGAGCATACACAGGTATCAAGCAAGTCTGCTTGGCTTTCAGGAACTAGGTGAGCATATGCAGGTACAAGGTAAATATGCTTGGTCTCTGGAACAAGGTGAGCATACACAGATATCAGATAAGTATGTGTGATCTCTGGAACCAGGTGAGCATATGCAGGTACAAGGTAAGTATGCTTGGTCTCTGGAACAAGGTGAGCATATACTGGTATCAGGCAAGTATGCATGGTATCTGGAACAAGGTGAGAATACGCAGGTACAAGGTAAGTATGCTTGGTCTCTGGAACAAGGTGAGCATACACAGGTATCAGGCAATATCAGGCAAGTATGCATGGTCTCTGGAAAAAGTTGAGCATACGCAGATACATGGAAAGTATGCTTGGTCTCTGGAACAAGGTGAGCATACACAAGTATCAGGTAAGTATGCGTGGTCTCTGGAACAAGGTAAACATACACAAGTATCAGGTAAGTATGCGTGGTCTCTGGAACAAGGTGAGCATACGCAGGTACAAAGTAAGTTTGCATACCTACCTACATATTAACATTGTGCTTATTCTTCTATTCCTCTTGGTGCAGGAAAGGTAGATCCTTAGACACCTCATGGCATGCAGCATATGATAAAGATAATTCTGGGGGGAAAAGGCACAAGTAAAATACCTAAATAAAAGGTGTGAATACTATATACAAGGGGTTCAGGAATTTGCTTCAGTCTCATCTT
>NC_069502.1:93461045-93591045 GCF_027579735.1 Bombina bombina | reverse complement strand
AACAGCTCTATTGCCAGCCCTTAAAAGGGCTTTTTGCGGGCCATTGCCCTAAAGTAATCAGCTCTTTTACCAGCCCTTAAAAGGGCTTTTTGCGGGGCATTGTCACAAAGTAATCAGCTCTTTTGCCTCTAATCTAAATCCCCCTACACCGCCGCCACCTATCATAAATGTATTACCCACTAATCTAATCCCCCTACACCGCCGCCACCTATATTAAATACATTAACCCCTAATCTAATCCCCCTACACCGCCGCCACCTATATTAACCCTAATTATATTAGGGTTAATATAGTTAATATACGCCTAGATTTAGAGTTTTGCGGCTGAAGGGGTGCGTTAGCTACGCGTCTTTTTTTTCTAGCGCTGCTTCTAAACAACGCTGGTATTTAGAGTTCTCTGAAGGGCTGCGTTAGGCTCCAAAAAGGGTGCGTTGAGCCTAATGTAACGCCACTTCAACCCTCAATACCAGCGTTGCTTACGGTAGCGGTAAGCAGCTAAAATGTGCTCGTGCACAATTCCCCCATAGGAAACAATGGGGCAGTTTGGGATGAAAAAAAACTTAACACCTGCAAAAAAGCAGCGTTCAGCTCCTAACGCTGCCCCATTGTTTCCTATGGGGAAACACTCTCTAAGTCTGCACCTAACACTCTAACATGAACCCCGATTCTAAACACTCCTAACCTTACACTTATTAACCCCTAATCTGCCACCCCTGCTATCGCTGACACCTGCATTACACAATTAACCCCTAATCTGTGGCTACGGACACCGCCGCAACCTACATTATACCTATGTACCCCTAATCTGCTGCCCCTAACATCGCCGACAACCAATATTATATTTATAAACCCCTAATCTGCCCCCCCAACGTTGCCGCTACTTTACCTACACTTATTAACCCCTAATCTGCCGACCGGACCTCGCCGCTACTCTAATAAAGTTATTAACCCCTAAACCGCCGCACTCGCAAACCCTATAATAAATAGTATTAACCCCTAATCTGCCCTCCCTAACATCGCCGCCACCTAACTTCAAGTATTAACCAATAATCTGCCGACCGGACCTCGCCGCTACTCTAATAAATGTATTAACCCCTAAAGCTAAGTCTAACCCTAACCCTAACACCCCCCTAAGTTAAATATAATTTTAATCTAACAAAATAACTTAAATCTTATTAACTAAAGTATTCCTATTTAAAACTAAATACTTACCTGTAAAATAAACCCTAATATAGCTACAATATAACGAATAATTATATTGTAGCTATTTTAGGATTTATTTTTATTTTACAGGCAACTTTGTATTTATTTTAACTAGCTACAATAGCTATTAAATAGTTATTTACTATTTAATAGCTACCTAGTTAAAATAATTACAAAATTACCTGTAAAATAAATCCTAACCTAAGTTACAATTAAACCTACACTACACTATCATTAAATAAATTAAATAAATTACCTACAATTAAATAAACTAAACAAAATTACAAAAAATAAAAAAAGATTACAAGAATATTAGGCTAATTACACCTACTCTAAGCCCCCTAATAAAATAAAAAAGCCCCCCAAAATCATAAAGGTCCCTACCCTATTCTAAATTAAAAAGTAACCAGCTCTTTTACCAGCCCTTAAAAGGGCTTTTTGCGGGGCATGCCCCAAAGTAATCAGCTCTTTTGCCTGTAAAAAAAAACACAATACCACCCCCAACATTACAACCCACCACCCACATACCCCTACTCTAACCCAAACCCCCCTTAAATAAACCTAACACTACCCCTGTGAAGATCTCCCTACCTTGAGTCGTCTTCACCCAACGGGGCCGAAGTCTTCATCCGATGGGGCAGAAGAGGACATCCAGACCGGCAGAAGTCTTCATCCTATCCGGGCAGAAGAGGACATCCGGACCGGCAGACATCTTCATCCAATCGGCATCTTCTATCTTCATCCATCTGACAAGGAGCGGCTCCATCTTCAAGACCTCCGGCGCGGAACATCTTTCTTCCCCGACGACTAGACGACGAATGACGGTTCCTTTAAATGACGTCATCCAAGATGGCGTCCCTCGAATTCCGATTGGCTGATAGGATTCTATCAGCCAATCGGAATTAAGGTAGGAAAAATCTGATTGGCTGATTCAATCAGCCAATCAGATTCAAGTTCAATCCGATTGGCTGATCCAATCAGCCAATCAGATTGAGCTCGCATTCTATTGGCTGTTCCGATCAGCCAATGGAATGCAAGCTCAATCTGATTGGCTGATTGGCAGATTCAAGTTCAATCCGATTGGCTGATCCAATCAGCCAATCAGATTGAGCTTGCATTCTATTGGCTGATCGGAACAGCCAATAGAATGCAAGCTCAATCTGATTGGCTGATTGGATCAGCCAATCGGATTGAACGTAAATCTGATTGGCTGATTGAATCAGCCAATCAGATTTTCTTACCTTAATTCCGATTGGCTGATAGAATCCTATCAGCCAATCGGAATTCGAGGGACGCCATCTTGGATGACGTCATTTAAAGGAAACTTCATTCGTCTTTCAGTCGTCGGGCCAGCTGGATGTTCCGCGTTGGAGGTCAGAAGAAAGAAAATTGAAGATGCCGCTTGGAGGAAAACTTTGCCCCGATGGAGGACCTCTTCTTTCCCGCTTGGATGAAGACATTGCCCGGATGGAAGACTTCTTCTTTGCCGCTTGGATGAAGACATCGCCCGGATTGGATGAAGAATTTTTTTTTGTAATTTAGTTTAGTGTATTTAATTGTATTTTAGTTTAGATATTTGTAGTTTATTTAATTTATTGATAGTGTAGGTGTATTTGTAACTTAGGTTAGGATTTATTTTACAGGTAAATTGGTAATTATTTTAACAAGGTAGCTATTAAATAGTTATTAACTATTTAATAGCTATTGTACCTAGTTAAAATAAATACCAAGTTACCTGTAAAATAAATATAAACCCTAAAATAGCTACAATGTAATTATTAATTATATTGTAGCTATCTTAGGGTTTATTTTATAGGTAAGTATTTAGATTTAAATAGGAATATTTTAATTAATAATATTAATATTAGATTTATTTTAATAAGAATTTAGTTAGGGGTGTTAGAGTTAGATAGGGTTATTATACTTAATATATATATATATAATATAATAACTATATTAACTATATTAACCCTAATATAATTAGGGTTAATATAGTTAATATATTAATATAATAACTATATTAACTATATTAACCCTAATATAATTAGGGTTAATATAGTTAATATAAGTGGCGGCGGTGTAGGGGGATTAGATTAGGGGTTAATGTATTTAATACAAGTGGCGGCAGTGTAGGGGGATTAGATTAGGGGGTAATACATTTATTATAGGTGGCGGCGGTGTAGGGGGATTTAGATTAGAGGCAAAAGAGCTGATTACTTTGTGACAATGCCCCGCAAAAAGCCCTTTTAAGGGCTGGTAAAAGAGCTGATTACTTTAGGGCAATGGCCCGCAAAAAGCCCTTTTAAGGGCTGGCAATAGAGCTGTTTACTTTGGGGGCAATGCCACGCAAAAAGCTCTTTTCAGGGCTATTTGTAGGGTTAGACTTAAGTTTAGTGGTAGGGATATTTTAGTATTCTAGGGGTTATTTAATTTAATATAGGTGGCGGCGGTGTAGGGGGATTAGATTAGGGGTTAATACATTTAATATAGCTGGCGGCGGTGTAGGGGGATTACATTAGGGGTTAATGTATTTAATATAGCTGGCAGCGGTGTAGGGGGATTAAATTAGGGGTTAATAATTTTAATATAGCTGGCGGGGGTAGGGGGATTAGATTAGGGGTTAATAATTTTAATATAGCTGGCGGCGGGGAAGGAGCTCACATTAGGGGGTAGTTAATGTAGGTGGCGGCGATGTAAGGGGCTCACATTAGGGGGTAGGTAATGTAGATGGCGGCGGTGTAAGGGGCTCACATTAGGGGGTAGTTAATGTAGGTGGCGGCGGTGTAAGGGGCTCACATTAGGGGGTAGTTAATGTAGGTGGCGGCGGTGTAAGGGGCTCACATTAGGGGGAAGTTAATGTAGGTGGCGGCGGGGTCCGAGAGCGGCGGTTTAGGGGTTAATAACTTTATTCGGTGCGGCGGGGTCCGGGAGCGGCAGTCTAGGGGTTAATACATTTATTATTAGGAGAGTGAGGGGGTATAGCGGATAGAGGGGTATACATGTCGGGCTATGTTTGGGAGGCGTGTTAGACAGTACGGGAGATTTAATCACTTAGTCAGGTTTTGTAGGCGCCGGCAGTTTCTAAAGTGCCGTAAGTCACTGGCGACTCCAGAAATTTGTACTTACGCAGATTTCAGGACATCGCTGGTTTATCCGACTTACGGCACTTTAGCAATTGCCGGCGGGGTATATTGGATAGCTCGAGTTGCGAGCTGAAACTACGGGCGGCGGGGGTTCCCTCGCTTGCACCGCAAACTACGATGTATATCGGATCGCGCCCTAAATTAGAAGCCTGTAATGCAAAAAAACAAACAACTAATCAGTAAGGAATCATACGGCTAGATTTAGAGTTTTGTCGGTAAGGACCCGCGTAGCTAACGCCGGCTTTTTTCTGGCCGCACCATAAAAATAACTCTGGTATTGAGAGTCCACATAAAGGCTGCGTTAGGCTCCAAAAAAGGAGCGTAGAGCATATTTAACGCAGCTTCAACTCTCGATACCAGAGTTGCTTACGGACGCGGCCAGCCTCAAAAACGTGCTCGTGCACGATTCCCCCATAGGAAACAATGGGGCTGTTTGAGCTGAAAAAAAACCTAACACCTGCAAAAAAGCCGCGTTCAGCTCCTAACGCAGCCCCATTGTTTGCTATGGGGAAACACTTCCTACGTCTGCACCTAACACTAACATGTACCCCGAGTCTAAACACCCCTACCTTACACTTATTAACCCCTAATCTGCCGCCCCCGCTATCGCTGACCCCTGCATATTATTATTAACCCCTAATCTGCCGCTCCGTAAACCGCCGCTACTTACATTATCCTATGTACCCCTAATCTGCTGCCCCTAACACCGCCGACCCCTATATTATATTTATTAACCCCTAATCTGCCCCCCACAACGTCGCCTCCACCTGCCTACACTTATTAACCCCTAATCTGCCGAGCGGACCGCACCGCTATATAATAAAGTTATTAACCCCTAATCCGCCTCACTAACCCTATAATAAATAGTATTAACCCCTAATCTGCCCTCCCTAACATCGCCGACACCTAACTTCAATTATTAACCCCTAATCTGCCGACGGAGCTCACCGCTATTCTAATAAATGTATTAACCCCTAAAGCTAAGTCTAACCCTAACACTAACCCCCTAATTAAATATAATTTAAATCTAACGAAATTAATTAACTCTTATTAAATAAATTATTCCTATTTAAAGCTAAATACTTACCTGTAAAATAAATCCTAATATAGCTACAATATAAATTATAATTATATTATAGCTATTTTAGGATTAATATTTATTTTACAGGTAACTTTGTATTTATTTTAACCAGGTACAATAGCTATTAAATAGTTAAGAACTATTTAATAGCTAAAATAGTTAAAATAATAACAAAATTACCTGTAAAATAAATCCTAACCTAAGTTACAATTAAACCTAACACTACACTATCATTAAATTAATTAAATAAAATATCTACAATTACCTACAATTAAACCTAACACTACACTATCAATACATTAATTAAATACAATATCTACAAATAACTACAATGAAATAAACTAACTAAAGTACAAAAAATAAAAAAGAACTAAGTTACAAAAAATAAAAAAATATTTACAAACATAAGAAAATCTTACAACAATTTTAAACTAATTACACCTACTCTAAGCCCCCTAATAAAATAACAAAGCCCCCCAAAATAAAAAATGCCCTACCCTATTCTAAATTACTAAAGTTCAAAGCTCTTTTACCTTACCAGCCCTGAACAGGGCCCTTTGCGGGGCATGCCCCAAAGAATTCAGCTCTTTTGCCTGTAAAAAAAAACATACAATACCCCCCCCCAACATTACAACCCACCACCCACATACCCCTAATCTAACCAAACCCCCCTTAAATAAAAACACTAAGCCCCTGAAGATCTTCCTACCTTGTCTTCACCTCACCGGGTATCACACCGATCCGTCCTGGCTCCGATATCTTCATCCAACCCAAGGGGGCTAGACATCCATCATCCGATGGCTGAAGAAGTCCAGAAGAGGGTCCAAAGTCTTCATCCTATCCGGGAAGAAGAGTAGATCCGGACCGGCAACCATCTTCTTCCAAGCGGCATCTTCTATCTTCATCCGATGAGGACCGGCTCCATCCTGAAGACCTCCACCGCGGACCCATCTTCATCCGGCGACGTCCAACTGAAGAATGACGGTTCCTTTAAGGGACGTCATCCAAGATGGCGTCCCTCGAATTCCGATTGGCTGATAGGATTCTATCAGCCAATCGGAATTAAGGTAGGAATATTCTGATTGGCTGATGGAATCAGCCAATCAGAATCAAGTTCAATCCGATTGGCTGATCCAATCAGCCAATCAGATTGAGCTCGCATTCTATTGGCTTTATTTAATTAATTTAATGATAGTATAGTGTTAGGTTTAATTGTAACTTAGGTTAGGATTTATTTTACAGGTAATTTTGTAATTATTTTAACTATTTTAGCTATTAAATAGTTCTTAACTATTTAATAGCTATTGTACCTGGTTAAAATAAATACAAAGTTACCTGTAAAATAAATATTAATCCTAAAATAGCTATAATATAATTATAATTTATATTGTAGCTATATTAGGATTTATTTTACAGGTAAGTATTTAGCTTTAAATAGGAATAATTTATTTAATAAGAGTTAATTAATTTCGTTAGATTTAAATTATATTTAAGTTAGGGGGGTGTTAGTGTTAGGGTTAGACTTAGCTTTAGGGGTTAATACATTTATTAGAATAGCGGTGAGCTCCGGTCGGCAGATTAGGGGTTAATAATTGAAGTTAGGTGTCGGCGATGTTAGGGAGGGCAGATTAGGGGTTAATACTATTTATTATAGGGTTAGTGAGGCGGATTAGGGGTTAATAACTTTATTATAGTAGCGGTGCGGTCCGCTAGGCAGATTAGGGGTTAATAAGTGTAGGCAGGTGGAGGCGACGTTGGGGGGCAGATTAGGGGTTAATAAATATAATATAGGGGTCGGCGGTGTTAGGGGCAGCAGATTAGGGGTACATAAGGATAACTTTATTAGCGGCGCTTTGCGGTCGGCAGATTAGGGGTTAATTATTGTAGGTAGCTGGCTGCGACGTTGTGGGGGGCAGGTTAGGGGTTAATAAATATAATATAGGGGTCGGCGGTGTTAGGGGCAGCAGATTAGGGGTACATAAGGATAACGTAGGTGGCGGTCGGCAGATTAGGGGTTAAAAATTTAATAGAGTGGCGGCGATGGGGGGGACCTCGGTTTAGGGTACATAGGTAGTTTATGGGTGTTATGTACTTTAGAGCACAGTAGTTAAGAGCTTTATGAACCGGCGTTAGCCCAGAAAGCTCTTAAAGGGACACTATACCCAAACATTTTCTTTCATGATTAAGGTAGAGAATACAATTTTAAACAACATTCCAATTTACTTCTATTACCTAATTTGCTTCATTCTTTAGATATACTTTAATGAAGAAATAGCAATGCACACGGCGAACCAATCACAGGAGGCATCTGTGTGCAGCTACCAATCAGCAGCTACTAAGCATATCTAGATATGCTTTTCAGCAAAGAATATTAAGAGAATGAAGCAAAATAGATAATAGAAGTAAATTAGAAAGTTGCTTATAATTGTATGCTCTTTCTAAATCATGAAAGAAAAAATTTGGGTAACATGTCCCTTTAACTACTGACTTTTTTCTGCGGCTGGAGTTTTGTCGTTAGAATTCTAACGCTCACTTCAGACACGACTCTAAATACCGGAGTTAGAACAATCCCATTGGAAAGATAGGATACGCAATTGACGTAAGGGGATCTGCGGTATGGAAAAGTCGCTGCTGAAAAGTGAGCGTTAGACCCTTTTTTGAGTGACTCCAAATACCGGAGGTAGCCTAAAACCAGCGTTAGGAGCCTCTAACGCTGGTTTTCACGGCTACCGCCAAACTCTAAATCTAGCCGTAAGAAAATTAAATATGTTTGGTTAAGTAATCTAGATGAAATGCAAAGCTTGCATAAGTAAGTGAAATAAGTAGCTGAAAGACATCAAATTGAAGCGGTGTGTTAAACTAGTGATGATGTGTAGGTGTCTTAGAGTAGCAGGCATCTGAAGTAGGTGAATGATGATGAACTCTGTACAGCAACAACGTGAGGATAATAGAGACAGTGACCACAGGGAAACCACCAATATCATAAATAAGACACTAAGGGCCAGATTACGAGTGGAGCACTAACAGTTACGCGTGAGCGATAAGTGGTTTATTGCGGGTGTTTGCGCTTGTCGGGTTTACCACTCGTATAACATGGTGAAAGCTAACAGGATCATTGACCACAACCATGATTTACGCTAGAATGATGACCGCAATTTCAGAGCCCTACTTAAGTTTCACAAAACACACAAAGGTGACAAGGCACATCAAAAATACATTAAAAAATACATTTACACTCATAATAACACCATCTAATAAAAATTATTCACAAAAAAATATTGCATGAAAATGTTATAAGGGCTTAAAGGGATACTCCTATTATCAATTTTTCTTCGTTCTCTTGCTATCTTTATTTAAAAAGCAGGAATATAAAGCTTAGGAGCTGGCCCATTTTTGTTTCAGAACCTAGGTTACGCTTGCTTATTGGTGCCTAAATGTAGTCACCAATAAGCAAGCTCTATCCAGGGTACTAAACCTAAAATGGGCTGGCTCCTAAACTTTACATTCCTGCTTTTTAAATCAAGATAGCAAGAGAACAAAGTAAAATTGATAATAGGAGTAAATTAAAAAGTTGTATAAAATTGCATGTCCCTTTTAAAGATATGAGATCTCAGGTGTTAGAAATAAAAATGCAGGCAAAGGGCTTTAACATAGAGATACATGTCTACAGATGTGCAGTATATATATATATATATATGTGTGTGTAGAAACACATAAATACATATGTACACATATAAACATAGTGCATTGGAGCCCTTTGCAGTTAAGTAGATGAAAACACGCAAAAATATATTTATGCAATATTCATCCTATATAATAAAAAGCCAGGTATGTTTGACCGACGCAATCATGCGCAGTAGAGACTGCGCAAGACAAACATATCTGGCCTTAAGGAGAAACCACAGCGAGACAAAACATAATTGGCGTGAGATAGCTTCAGGAAGATCCAGCAGTCTTTGTTGTTAAGTTCCTAAAGCTCCAGGCATCTGCCGCATTTGTAGCTGGAGTGCGATTGGTGCTCCGCCTCCATATGAGGGCAGATGCTTGTTTGTTAGACGGTGACACTGTGTGTGTCACCGTCTGTAACAATCTTCTGCTGGCGCCAGTGGGAGGTGTGGGCTGCTCAGCAGTAGAGGGGGGAGGGATAGAAAGGGCCCTACGCTACAGTTGTTTTTTAAAGTAACAGGGAGGGATAGGGCAGCTACACTACAGAAAAGGGTTTTGGGGGTGCGGGGGATACTAAATGGTGATCGCGGGAGAGGGTGGAGGTGTTGGGACCATTACACTACAGAAAAAAATATATAAAAAACTTTTTATATAAAAAAGGGGTTTATAGGTACTGGCAGACAGCTGGCAGTACCTAAAATGGCGGCAATAGTTAGAGGGGGAGGGTTAGAGAGCTGTTTGAGGGGGGATTAGGGAGGTTGAAGGGTTAGGGGGATCCTACACTGCAGGAAAAAAAAATTATTAAAAAAAAAAAAGTTTTATTTTTTTATTGGCAGTGTCTACTAGTACTTAAGATGGAGGGTGACCAGTGGGGTATGGGGAAGGGAAGAAAGCTGTTTGGGAGGGATCAGGGGTAGGACATGTCAGAGGGGAGGGTAATCTCTACTCTAAAGCTAAAATTAACCTTATAAGTTTCCTAATTAACGCTTTCACTGCCGGTGTTCTATCAGACCAGTGAATTTATCAGACTAGCGAACGGAAGTGACATTCCGTCAGCTGTCTTATAACAAATCCATACAACGCATGCGCTCCTCATCGTAGTCGTATTCCAAAGTGACTACGTCACATTCGCTCTTCTGATACACCAACGGCAGCGCGCTCTATTGACAGAACACGGGGCAGACACAAATAAACTCACTGCTCAGTCTGTCACTGTTTTACTATGTGATCCCAAGAAGAATAATATGAAAATTAAAAACGACTTGATGCTATGTATTCTTGTTTGTGTAATTTGTTTCCAGTATTAGTTATTTCAAGTGTTTGTTTTTCCAGTTCTAACAGTTATTATTTAATTCCTCAGGGTCATTTAATCATTATAGTACCCTTGTTTTAATTTCATATTTCATATTATAGGTATGTTATCTGCTTAATAATACTTAGTGTTATTTTAATAGGGTAAATATAGTGACAGTGTCTAATAAATGACAATATGGCTAGTGACAAACTGGGTAGTGCACAGCCTAGTTATGCTACATGTCTGATTATGGTACCATTTTTTTAATAAAAAAAAAAATAGTTTAGTGGCAATCAGTTATTTTTGCTAACATTTATTATTCTATTCCTCTGGATGATTTCAATTTAGGATGTTCTGATTTGAATGCATAATCCACATGCCTTTATTTTTAACAAGAAAAGAAAATACATCTGAAGTTTGCCTATTGAAAAATGTACAGTGATTGATTACACAAAATGGGTGCTAGAAAGGCAGCTTATACATTGAGGGCAGTGCTGGGTCATGGTTAATGAGTTTAGAGTCAACGGCTATAGAGCGGGGGCACCCCTTGTTATTGACTGTCTAAGAGGGCAGTGAGGAAGTACTGTATCTCTAAAGCTGAAAGCATTTCCAGTGTGTATGTGTCTGTGTGTGCCTGATTGTGTGTGTGGGTCTATGAGTGCCTGTGTGTGTGTCTTTTTCTAACTGAGAGAGTTGCACAATGATTAAAGGAATAGTCTAGTCAAAATTAAACTTTCATGATTCAGGTAGAGCATGCAATTTTAGGCAACTTTTTAATTTGCTCCAATTATCAATTTTTCTTCGTTCTCTTGGTATCTTTATTTGAATGTACGCTTAGATTTAGACACCAATCAGAAAGCACTACCCAGGTGCTGAACCAAAAATGGACCGGTCCTATGCTTACATTCCTGCTTTTTCAAATAAAGATACCAAGAGAACAAAGAAAATTTGATAAAAGGAGTAAATTTGAAAGTTGCTTTAATAACCCGGCATAAGCTAAAATGCTGCTGACAGTTAGTGATCACAATGTAAATGTGGATTAACCTTTAAATCATTATCAAAACATTATCAAACTTTCAGCTAGATTATGAGTTTTGCGTTATGAGTGAAAAAGCATCGTTATGGCTCTTTTTCACTACCGTTGGTATTACGAGTCTTGTAGGTATAGTTGTACCGCTTACTTTTTTGTCCGTCATGCAAACTCATAACTAAAGTGTTACAAAGTACACTAACACCCATAAACTACCTATTAACCCCTAAACCGAGGTCCCTCCCACATCGCAAACACTAAAATAAAATTATTAACCCCCTAATCTGCCACTCCGGACATCGCCGGCACTATAATAAACCTATTAACCCCTAAACCGCCGCACTCCCGCATCTCAAATACTAGTTAAATATTATTAACCCGTAATCTGCTGCCCCCAATGTTGTCGCCACCTAACTACACTTAATAACCCCCAATGTCGCCGCCACTATACTATATATAAGTTATTAACCCCTAAACCTCTGGCCTTCCACATTACTAACACTAAATAAATATATTAACCCCTAAACCTAACCTTAAGTCTTACCCTAACACCCTTAACTTTAATATAATTAAAATAAATCTAAATAAAACCTACTATTAATAACTAAATAATTCCTATTTAAGACTAAATACTTACCTATAAAATAAACCCTAAGCTAGCTACAATATAACTAATAGTTACATTGTAGCTATCTTACGCCTAGATTCTGCCGTCTTTTTACCGCCCGCTGGTATTTAGAGTCAGTCAGGAAAGGGTCTAACGCTCACTTTCCAGCCGCGACTTTTCCATACCGCAGATCCCCTTACGCCAATTGCGTATCCTATCTTTTCAATGGGATCTTCCTGACGCTGGTATTTAGAGTCTTGGCTGAAGTGAGCGGTAGAGCCTCTACCGACAAGACTCCAGCCGCAGAAAAAAGTCAGGAGTTAAGAGCTTTATGGGCTAACAATGGTTTATAAAGCTCTTAACTACTGTGCTCTAAAGTACACTAACACCCATAAACTACCTATGTACCCCTAAACCGAGGTCCCCCCACATCGCCGCGACTCTAATAAAAAATTTTAACCCCTAATCTGCCGACCGGACACCGCCACCACCTACATTATCCCTATAAACCCCTAATCTGCTGCCCCTAACATCGCCGACACCTACATAATATTTATTAACCCCTAATCAGCCCCCCCAACGTCGCCGCTACCTACCTACACTTATTAACCCCTAAACCTAGTCTGCCGACCGGACCTCGCCGCTACTCTAATAAATTTATTGACCCCTAAAGCTAAGTCTAACCCTAACCCTAACACCCCCTAAATTAAATATAATTTTAATCTAACAAAATAAATTATTTCTTATTAAATAAATTAATCCTATTTAAAGCTAAATACTTACCTGTAAAATAAACCCTAATATAGCTACAATATAACAAATAATTATATTGTAGCTATTTTAGGATTTATATTTATTTTACAGGCAACTTTGTATTTATTTTAACTAGGTACAATAGCTATTAAATAGTTATTTACTATTTAATAGCTACCTAGTTAAAATAATTACAAAATTACCTGTAAAATAAATCCTAACCTAAGTTACAATTAAAGCTAACACTAACCTACACTATCAATAAATTAATTAAATCCATTAACTACAAGTACCTACAATTAAATCAACTAAACTAAATTACAAAAAAAAAACCCACTTAATTACAAAAAAAAAAAAAGATTACAAGAATTTTAAAATAATTACACCTACTCTAAGCCCCTTGGAATCAAGGTAGGAAAAATCTGATTGGCTGATTGAATCAGCCAATCAGATTCAAGTTCAATCCAATGAATCAGCCAATCAGATTGAGCTCGCATTCTATTGGCTGATCGGAACAGCCAATAGAATGCAAGCTCAATATGATTGGCTGATCCAATCATTGGCTGATAGAATCCTATCAGCCAATCAGAATTCGAGGGACGCCATCTTGAATGATGTCATTTAAAGGAACCTTCATTCGTCGTTAGTCCGTCGGTGAGGAACGATGGCTCCGCGTCGGCTGCTTCAAGATGGACCCGCTCCGCTCCGGATGGAAGAGGATAGAAGATGCCGCCTAGATGAAGACTTCCGACCCTCTGGAGGACCTCTTCTGGCCGGATAGGATGAAGACTTCGGACCCTCTGGAGGACCTCTTCTGGCCGGATAGGATGAAGACTTCGGATCCTCTTCTGGACGGATCTGTGATACCCGGCTGGGTGAATACAAGGTAGGAAGATCATCAGGGGCTTAGTGTTAGGTTTTTTAAGGGGGTTTGTGTGGGTTAGAGTAGGGGTATGTGGGTGGTGGGTTGTAATGTTGGGGGGGTATTGTATGTTTTTTTTACAGGCAAAAGAGCTGATTTCTTTGGGGCATGCCCCGCAAAAAGCCATTTTAAGGGCTGGTAAGGTAATAGAGCTGTTAACTTTTTATTTTAGAATAGGGTAGGGAATTTTTTTATTTTGGGGGGCTTTGTTATTTTTTTAGGGGGCTTAGAGTAGGTGTAATTAGTTTAAAATTCTTGTAATCTTTATTTTTTGTTGTAATTTAGTGTTTGTTTTTTTTGTAATTTAGTTTAGTTGATTTAATTGTAGGTACTTGTAGTTAATTGATTTAATTAATTTATTGATAGTGTAATGTAGGTGGAGGCGGTGTACGGAGCGGCAGATTAGGGGTTAATAATAATATGCAGGGGTCAGCGATAGCGGGGGCGGCAGATTAGGGGTTAATAAGTGTAAGGTTAGGGGTGTTTAGACTCGGGGTTCATGTCAGGGTGTTAGGTGCAGACTTAGGAAGTGTTTCCCCATAGAAAACAATGGGGCTGCGTTAGGAGCTTAACGCTGCTTTTTTGCAGGTGTTAGGTTTTTTTGAAGCTCAAACTGCCCCATTGTTTCCTATGGGGGAATCGTGCACGAGCACGTTTTTCAAGCTGGCCGCTACCGTAAGCAACGCTGGTATTGAGAGTTGAAGTGGCGGTAAATTATGCTCTACGCTCCCTTTTTGGAGCTTAACGCAGCCCTTCAGAGAACTCTAAATACCAGTGTTATTTAAAAGGTGCGGGGGGGGGGGAAACACGCATAGCTAACGCACCCCTTTGGCCGCAAAACTCTAAATCTAGCCGTTAGGTTTTATTTTTATTTTACAGGTAAATTTGTATTTATTTTAACTAGGTAGAATAGTTAGTAAATAGTTATTAACTTACCTGTGAAATAAAACCTAACCTGCCTTACAGTAAAACCTAACATTACACTAAAATTAAATAAATTAAATTAACAAAATACATTTATCTAAATTACAGAAAATAATAAATACTAAATTACATAAAATAAAAAAGAAATTATTAACTATTTAAACTAATTACACCTAATCTAATAGCCCTATCAAAATAAAAAAGCCCCCCAAAATAAAAAAAACTCTAGCCTACAATAAACTACCAATGGCCCTTAAAAGGGCCTTTTGTGGGGCATTGCCCCAAAGAAATCATCTCTTTTACCTGTAATAAAAAAATACAAACAACCCCCCAACAGTAAAACCCACCACCCACACAACCAACCCCCCCCAAAAAAACTACCTAAAAAACCTAAGCTCCCCATTGACCTGAAAAGGGCATTTGGATGGGCATTGCCCTTAAAAGGGCATTTAGCTCTTTTACGTTGCCCAAAGTCCCTAATCTAAAAATAAAACCCACCCAATAAACCCTTAAAAAAAACCTAACACTAACCCCCGAAGATTCACTTACAGTTTTTGAAGACCAGACATCCATCCTCAACGAAGGGAGAAGTCTTCATCCAAGCGGCAAAAACTCCTCAACGAAGCCTGGAGAAGTCTTCATCCAAGCGACAAGAAGTCGTCCTCCAGGCGGGCAGAAGTCTTCATCCAGACGGCATCTTCTATTTTCATCCTACCGACGCAGAGCGGCTCCATCTTCAAGACATCCGGCGCGGAGCATCATCTTCTATTGGCTGATGCAATCAGCCAATAGGATTGAGCTTCAATCCTATTGGCTGATCTAATCAGCCAATAGGATTGAGCTAGCATTCTATTGGTGATCCAATCATGGCTGATCCAATTTATTTAGTGTTAGTGATGTGGGAGACCAGAGGTTTAGGGTTAATAACTTTAGTATAGTGGTGGTGGCGACGTTGGGGGCAGCAGATTAGGGGTTAATAAGTGTAATGTAGCTGTCGGCGATGTTGGGAGCAGCAGATTAGGGTGTTTAGACTCGGGGTTATGTTAGGGTTTTAGGTTTAAACATAAATTTTCTTTCCCCATAGGAATCAATGGGGCTGCGTTACGGAGCTTTACGCTCCGTTATTGCAGGTGTTAGGCTTTTTTTTAGCCGGCTCTCCCATTGATGTCTATGGGGAAATCGTGCACGTAAAAGCAGCTCAAAGCAGTGCTGATATTTGTGTGCGGTATGGAGCTCAACACTGCCATATTGCCTGCTAACGCCGTTTTTTTGCAAACCTGTAATAGCAGCGCTATTAAATGTGAGTGGTAGAAATAACTTTCAAGTTATTACCGAGTCGCTCATAATGCAAAACTCGTAATCTGGCCGATAGTCTAGTAAAGACATAAACACATTGAAAGTGTGTGGCGCAGACCAGAATATAACTTATCTCATTGAATATTATAACCGGAAAAGTGGAACATGCTTGCCGTAGCAAACAGTGTGTCTTCCCACCATATCTCCTAAAAACACTGCGCAAACAAACAGTTCACATTGACAAGTGGGCATGTCCAGCACTCTTTTTTTTTCTAAATTGTTATATACCACTGGTTTTCAAACCTGTCCTCAAGCCTCCCCAACAGGCCAGGTTTTCATTATAGCTGAACCAGTGCACAGGTGAAATAATTAGCTGACAGGTGGGAACAGGTTAGTAACTATGGTTATTGGTCAGCTGCTTATTTCCCCTGTGCTCTACTTCAGCTATAATGAAAACCTGGCCTGTTGGGGTACTTGAGGACCGTTGTTGAGAAACACTGACTTACGCCACCATGCGCTTGGAAAAGACAACATCTGGATGGCAACATATAATGCTCCAAAATGTATACATATCTTTCTGCATTAATGGCGCCCTTAAAGATGTGCAAGTTACCCATGCCATGGGCACTGACACACCCCATACCATGACAGACGCTGGCTTTTGGACCTGATGCAGCTTGGATGGTCATTTGTCTCTTTGGCCCGGAGAACACGACAGCTGTTTTATAAAAAAAATATTTGAAATGTTGACTCGTCGGACTGCAAAACATGATTCCACTGTACTACTGTCCATCTCAGATGAGACCTAGCCCTCTCTCTCTCTTTTTCTCCCTCTCTTTCTTTCTGTCTCTCTTTCTCTCTCTTTCACTCTCTCTCTTTCGCTCTCTCTCGTTCACTCTCTCTCTTTCTCTCTCTCTTTCACTCTCTCTCTTCCTCTCTCTCCCTCTCTTCCTCTCTCACCCTCTTGCTCTCTCTTCCTCTCTCTCTCACTCTCTTCCTCTCTCTCACTCCCACTCTCTTCCTCTCTCTCTCTTTCCTCTTCCTCCCTCTCTCTCTCTTCCTCTGTCTCTCTACCTCTCTTCCTCTGTCTCTCACTCTCTCTCTCTCTCTCTCTCTCCCCCTCTCTGTAACAAAGTGAAATCTTATCCTGTAATAAGTACAAAGGAGCTGAACTTGGCTTTTTGTGATGATTTATGAGGAGTGAACATTGCTGTGTTGAGAGGCTATTTCATGTCAGATGGAAGTGATTTTTAATGAAGGTGGAGATAGGTAACTTACATTCGACATGAAATAACCTCCTAACACAGCAATGTTCACTCCTCATTAATCATCACAAAAAGCCAAGTCCAACTCCTTTGTACCTATTACAGGATAATATTTCTGTCCTCTAATCATCCTCCTGTCACACTAACTGTCACCTTGATCATATTCTCTCACCGTTGCTCCCCTTTACCTACTCTTTCTCCCTTCCATACATAGATATTCAAGCTCTCCCTTAAAAATTGCATATTTTGTCATTTCTTAAACATGCACTAATAACACATATCCTTAAGAAAACTTTGATTGATCCAGCTTCCCTCCAAGTACCACCCAGTCTTTCTCCTTCCTCTTGACTCTGAACTTCTTGAGTAAATTTTATACAAATATAATATCATCACCACTTCTACCATCTCATCAGCACTTCTACCCTTAGTACTTTTATATGACTCCACTCACGCTAAGTTTCATACATAACGCTTCATAGAACTCACACTATGCCCTCTACAAATCATGAAACTACATCCTTCACCCCATAACTATTCTCCTATTCTTCAAGGGCATTCCTATGGGTTCTGCTGTTATCTCAGAGAGATGAGAAGAAGGGAAAATTAAAGGAGTTTCATTTTAGAGCTGTTGAGTTTTAAGTAGGGAGAGGTAATTCAGGATGAAATTCTAGATAGGCAATAAGTGACTTTTTATGATTCAGAACACTCAATTTAAAACAATTTTCCAATGTACTTGGTATCCTTTGTTGGAAAGCATATGTATGTTCAGGAGCAGCAATACATTAGTGGGATCTAGCAGCTGATTGGTAGTTGTCTCATGTAATTGGCTCACACTATGGCCTAGATTTGGAGTTCGGCGGTAGCCGTCAAAACCAGCGTTAGAGGCTCCTAACGCTGGTTTTGGCCGCCCGCTGGTATTTGGAGTCAGTGATTAAAGGGTCTAACGCTCACTTTTCAGCCGCGACTTTTCCATACCGCAGATCCCCCTACGCCATTTGCGTATCCTATCTTTTCAATGGGATCTTTCTAACGCCGGTATTTAGAGTCGTTTCTGAAGTGAGCGTTAGAGCTCTAACGACAAAACTCCAGCCGCCTGAAAATAGCAGGAGTT
Organism: Bombina bombina; assembly: GCF_027579735.1. Lineage (NCBI taxonomy): Eukaryota > Metazoa > Chordata > Amphibia > Anura > Bombinatoridae > Bombina > Bombina bombina. Next base: position 93,572,750 of record NC_069502.1, on the reverse strand, counting down.
AAGAGCTTTCTGGCTAACGCCGGTTTATAAAGCTCTTAACTACTGTACCCTAAAGTACACTAACACCCATAAACTACCTATGTACCCCTAAACCGAGCTCCCCCAACATCGCCGCCACTCGATTAAAATTTTAACCCCTAATCTGCCGACCGCCACCTACGTTATACTTATGTACCCCTAATCTGCTGCCCCTAACCCCGCCGACCCCTGTATTACATTTATTAACCCCTAACCTGCCCCCCACAACATCGCCGCCAGCTACTTAAAATAATTAACCCCTAATCTTCCGACCGCAAAGCGCCGCCACCTACGTTATCCCTATGTACCCCTAATCTGCTACCCCTAACACCGCCGACCCCTATATTATATTTATTAATAAGTGTAGGCAGGTGTCGGCGACGTTGTGGGGGGCAGATTAGGGGTTAATAAATATAATCTAGGGGTCGGCGATGTTAGGGGTAGCAGATTAGGGTACATAGGGATAACGTAGGTTGCGGCGGTTTACGGAGCGGAAGATTAGGGGTTAAAAAAAATATGCAGGGGTCAGCGATAGCGGGGGCGGCAGATTAGGGGTTAATAAGTGTAAGACTGGGTGTTTAGACTCGGGGTACATGTTAGAGTGTTAGGTGCAGACGTAGGAAGTGTTTCCCCATAGGAAACAATGGGGCTGCGTTAGGAGCTGAACGCTGCTTTTTTGCAGGTGTTAGGTTTTTTTTCAGCTCAAACAGCCCCATTGTTTCCTATGGGAGAATCGTGCATGAGCACGTTTTTGAGGCGGCCGCGTCCGTAAGCAACTCTGGTATCGAGAGTTGCATTTGCGGTAAAAATGCTCTACGCTCCTTTTTTGGAGCCTAACGCAGCATTTGTTTTAAACTCTCGATCAGAGTTAAATTTATGGTGCGGCCAGAAAAAAGCCTGCGGAGCGTTAACAGCCCTTTTACCGCCAAACTCCAAATCTAGGCCTATGTGTTCAACTAGCACCTAGTAGCGCATTGCTGCACCTTCAAAAAAGAATGTGAACTAGGAACGAACAACTAAGGATGCATACTAGCTACAGAGTGCTTCTCTTTCTGTATGTGTTTTTTATATGCCCCTGCGGAAGTCTTCTTAAGGGTAATGGGGAAACCAGAGTTGGACATCTTGTCCAATGTGCTCAGGAACATGGCTGCACCTCACTGATGAGGCTCAAAAGACCAAATCGATCATCTGGGATTGCCATGTTCCTTGTTCAGAAAAGGATTACCTGGTATTTCAGGGCTGAACTGACCTTGTTAGTCGGGGTCAGTCTGATGTACTTCAGGAAAGTTTTCTGTAAAAAGCACTATTGGGCTAAAATAAGCTGCTTCCAGGTGGTAAATCACCATAAAACAAGCTACTGAACTATTTGTTCCTGAGAGAAAACTTCTCTTTCTGTATGCCTTCAAAAAAGGATAACAAGAGAAGGAAACAAATTAGATAACAGAAGTAAATTGGAAGAATTTTGTTTTTATTGTATGCTGTGTCTGAATCATGAAAGAAGAATGTTGGGATTTGTGTCCTTTTTAAGGAAATAAGAGATCATTTATGGACTGAAAAAAAGAAGATGATCTTGGATTGAGCTTTGAGACACTCCAAATGTGAGTGGTAAAAAGGGGGACAATGTGGTAGAGAAGGATACTCTGAAAGTATGGTTAGAAAAGTAGGATGATAATCACAATAGAGCTGTGTTACAAAGGTTCAAGGATTGGAGGGTTTCGAGCAGTATCAGAGGGTCGATAGTATCAAATGTTTCAGATACATCTAATAGGGTTGGTTAGCAGGGAGAAGGATCCTTTAGACTAGGTCGTTTGGAAGTCATTGGTCACCTTGGTCATAGCAGTGTCAGTAGATTGTTGGTTGCAAAAGCCAGATTGCAAAAGGTCAAGAAGAGAGTTCAAAGAGATAAACTGTGAAAAGTAATTGTATAAAATTTACTCAAGAAGTTCAGAGTCAAGAGGACGGAGAAAGATTGGATGGTAGTTGAGGGAAGCTGGATCAATCAAAGTTTTCTTAAGGATATGTGTTATTAGTGCATGTTTAAGAAATGACAAAATATGCCATTTTTAAGGGAAAGGTTGAATATCTATGTAAGGAAGGGAGAATAAGTAGGTAAAGGGGAGCAACTGTGACGGAATAGGATCAAGGGGACAGCTAGTGTGACAGGAGGATGATTAGAGGACAGAAATCCTATCCTGTAATAGGTACAAAGGAGCCAAACTTGTCTTTTTGTGATGGTTTATGAGTGGACATTGCTGTGTTGGGAGGTGATTTCATGTTGGATGGAAGTTACCCAGCTCCACTCTCATTACTAAATCACTTCCATTCAACATGAAATAGCTTCTCAACACAGCAATGTCCACTCCTCATAAATCATCACACAAAGCCAAGTTCAGCTCCTTTGTATTTATTACAGAATAAGATTTCACTTTGTTACAGAGAGGGAGAGAGAGAGAGAGAGAGGGAGAGAGAGAGAGAGATGAGAGAGAGAGAGGGAGAGAGAGAGGGAGAGGAGAGGGAGAGAGAGGAGGGGGGGAGGAGAGAGAGTGGAAAAGAGAAAGAGAGAGAGAGAGTGAGAGATAGGAAGAAAATGAGTTAGAGGAAGAGAGAGAGAGAGGAGAGAGAGGAGAGAGAGAGCGAGAGAGAGGAAGAGAGAGAGGATGATAGAGAGAGGAAGAGAGAGGAAGAGAGAGGAAAGAGAGGAAGAGAGAGAGAGAGGAAGAGATAGAGGAAGACACAGAGAGAGAGAGAGAGAGAGAGAGAGAGAGAGGAAGAGAGAGAGAGAAAAAGCAAAGAGTAAGCCATTTTTCAATTTTTATATAAAGTTGCTATTCTTGAATAACATGTGAAACAAAGTGGAAGCTTATAACCAAATTTACAATTTTTTATTTTTTAAAACTTTACATATATTTTGAATTCCAAGGAGCCGAATTATCAAGCTCCAAATGTCCCCTGTTTTCTCATAGCATTTATGAGACCACTGCTCCATAACTGGTCCGCTGCCTCTGAGGCTGTGGTCTGATTGACACCCCCTGCTAGCGGCCGATTGGCTGCTAATCTGCATGGGCAGCATTGCACAAGCAGTTCTGGTGAAGTGCTTGTGCAATGTTAAATGCCGATAGCGCATGCTGTCAGCATTCAGCGATGTCTGTCGGACATGATACACTACAGCGTATCATATTGGACAGACATTGATAAATCGGCCCCCAAGTGTTTTATTATGTCAAATATGACTTTTAATGGGACATCAACTACTTTAGTTTCAGCTGACAGTGGGGGAGTTTTGTTTTTTTACTAATGTACATATATGTTTGAGTTCCAACAAAAGCGAACTCAACCACAGGTTTTTTTTCTCAATATACTATTTACTATAACAAGGACTTTTTTATTAAATGATATTTAATAAATAATAAATAAAAGGAGTCTGTATCTGAACTCCAATAAACATTTGCATGATCACAAAATGACTTTTTGAGGCCTAAAAAATTGTCTCTGTAGACGTGTGCCCAGTTAATACCCGACTTTTATTTTTATGCGCTATATTTACTTAAATACACTTGACATTGTTGTTTTGTTAAAGAATACATGTTTTTTATAATATATATTTATATAGAAAACCAACTATGAATCTGCCCTCCTGGGACAACCACCTGGGCTAGCACTCAAAGTTAATATAGAACAATAAACAGTGAAGCCCTTAGGAATTTTTTTTTTGGAAAAATCCTGAGGCTTCAATGCTTATTGTTATTTATATATATATATTATTTTTAGCTATTTTAATATATGGTTACATTTTTCTTCTTCTAGCATGTAGAGTTTATTTTATAAGGACATCACTGCCAATATCCATATATGTTGTTCCTTTTTTAAGAAAATCGAAAGAGGGAGAAAGAGAGAGAGAGAGTGAGTGAAAGAGAGAGAGAAAGAGAGACGGAAAGAAAGAGAGGGAGAAAAAGAGAGTGAGAGAGAAAGTGAAAGAGTCAGTGAAAGAGAGAGAAAGAGGGAGAGAGAGGGAGAGAGAGAGTGAAGCTATAATGAAAACCTGGCCTGTTGGGGGTGCTTGAGGACGTGGTTGAGAAACACTGGGGTAAGCAGAGAGTGCGGGTGCTAACATGGCGCCTGCACTCATGACCGATCTCCATTAGAGAATGTGTGGCGCATTATTAAGTGCAAAATAAGGCAACAAAGGACCCATACAGTTGGGCAGCTGAAGACAAGCGTAATGAATGAATGGGGGAAATTTACGGCCAGGTTACGAGTTTTGCGTTAGGAGCTATGCGGTGCTAGCAAGCAGTTTTTTCTCACCTGCAGCATGGTATTACAGGTTTTTACAAACCCGGCGTTAAAGGGCAAGAAGTGAGCGTAGAGCAAAATTGAGCTCCTTACCGCACTCCAATACCAGCGCTGCTTAAGTCAGCGGTGAGCTGGTCGTACGTGCTCGTGCACAATTTCCCCATAGACATCAATGGGGAGAGCAGGCTGAGAAAAAGTCTAACACCTGCCAAAAAGCAGCGTAAAACTCAGTAACGCAGCCCCATTGATTCCTATGGGGAAATAAAAGTTATGTTTACACCTAACACCCTAACATGAACCCCAAGTCTAAACACCCCTAATCTTACACTTATTAACCCCCAAATCTGCCGCCCCCATTACCGCCGCCACTCCGGACATCGCCACCACCTATATTATATTTATTAACCCCTAATCTGCCACCCCCATTGTCGCCGCAACCTACCTACACTTATTAACCCCTAATCTGCCGCCCTCAACGTCACTGCCACTATATTAAATGTATTAACCCCTAAACCTAAGTCTAACCCTAACACCCCCTAACTTAAATATAATTTAAATAAATCTAAAGAAAATTACTATCATTACCTAAATTATAAGTTTGTATTTATTTTAACTAGGTAGAATAGTTATTAAATAATTATTAACTATTTAATAACTACCTAGCTAAAATAAATACAAATTGACCTGTAAAAATAAAACCTAACCTAAGTTACAATAACACCTACAATTAAATAAATTAACTAAATACAATTAAATAAATACAATTAAATAAATTAAATTAGCTAAATCACAAAAAACACTAAATTAACAGAACATAAAAAACTAATTACAGATCTTTAAACTAATTACACCTAATCTAATAGCCCTATCAAAATAAAAAAGCCCCTCAAAAATAAAAAATAAACCTAGCCTAAACTAAACTATCAATAGCCCTTAAAAGGTCCTTTTGCGGGGCATGCCCCAAAGTAATCAGATCTTTTTACCTGTAAAAAAAAATACAAACAACCCCCCCCAACAGTAAAAACCCACCACCCACACAACCAACCCCCCAAATAAAAGCCTAACTAGGGCATTTGGATGGGCATTGCCCTTAAAAGGGCATTTAGCTATTTTGCAGGCCCAAAGCCCTAAGTTAAAAAATAAACCCACCAATAAACCCTTAAAAAAATCCTAATACTAACCCATGAAGATTCATTTTACCGGGGAGAAGTCTTCATCCAAGCGGGCAAGATATCCTCAATGAAGCCGGCAGAAGTGGTCCTCAAGACGGGCAGAAGTGGTCCTCCAGACGGGCAGAAGTCTTCATCCAGACAGCATCTTCTATCTTCATCCTTCCGGCGCGGAGCGGGGTCCATCTTCAAGACATCCGACGCGGAGCATCATCTTCAAACATTCTCTTTAAGTGACGTCATTCTCTTTAAGAAGGCGTCCCTTAGATTCCGATTGGCTGATCGGAATTAAGGTAGAAAAAATTGTATTGGGTTGATGCAATCAGCCAATAGGATGAGCTGGCATTATATTGGCTGTTCCAATCAGCCAATAAAATGGCAAGCTCAATCCTATTGGCTGATCCAATCAGCCAAAAGGATTTTTTCTACCTTATTTCCGATTGGCTGATAGAATTCTATCAGCCAATCAGAGTCGAAGGGGATGCCATCTTGGATGACGTCACTTAAAGAGATATACATTACGAAGAAGCCGTCGTTTGAAGAGGATGCTCCGCGTCGGATGGTCTTGAAGATGGACCCGCTCCTCGCCGGAAAGATGAAGATAGAAGATGCCGTCTGGATGAAGACTTTCTGCCCGTTTGGAGGACCACTTCTGCCGGCTTATTTTTTAGGTAGGGTTTTGGGCCTGCAAAAGAGCTAAATGCCCTTTTAATGGGCAATGCCCATCCAAATGCCCTTTTCAGGGCAATGGGGTAGCTTAGGTTTTTTAGTTAGGTTTTTATTTGGGGGTTGGTTGTGGTGGGTGGTGGGTTTTACTGTTGGGGGGGGTTGTTTGTATTTTTTTTTTTTACAGGTAAAAGAGTTGATTACTTAGGGGCAATGCCCTGCAAAAGGCCCTTTTAAGGGCTAGTGATAGTTTGGTTTAGGGTAGGGTTTTTTTTATTTTTGGGGGGCTTTTTTTATTTGATAGGGCTATTAGATTAGGTGTAATTAGTTTAAAGATCTGTCATTTGTTTTTATTTTCCGTAATTTATTGTTTGTTTGTTTGTTTTTTGTGATTTAGCTAATTTAATTTATTTAATTGTATTTAATTTAGTTAATGTATTTAATTGTATTTAATTTATTTAATTGTAGTGTAGTATTAGGTGTTATTGTAACTTAGTTTAGTTTAATTTACAGGTTAATTTGGTATTTATTTTAGCTAGGTAGTTATTAAAGTAGTTAATAATTATTTAATAACTATTCTACCTAGTTAAAATAAATACAAACTTGCCTGTAAAATAAAAATAAACCCTAAGCTAGATACAATGTAACTATTAGTTATATTGTAGCTAGCTTAGGGTTTATTTTATAGGTAAGTATTTAGTTTTAAATAGGAATAATTTTAGTTAATTATAGTAATTTTCTTTAGATTTATTTAAATTATATTTAAGTTAGGGGGTGTTAGGGTTAGGGTTATACTTAGATTTAGGGGTTAATACATTTAATATAGTGGCGGCGACGTTGGGGGACGGCAGATTAGGGGTTAATAAGTTATAATTGTAGGTAGCAGCGATGTTAGGGGTGGCAGATTAAGGGTTAATAATATTTAACTAGTGTTTGCGAGGCTGGGAGTGCGGCGATTTAGGGGTTAATATGTTTATTATATTGGCAGCTGCGATGTCCTTGAGCGGCAGATTAGGGGTAAAATTTTATTTTTAGTGTTTGCTATGCGGGAGGGCCTCGTTTAGGGATTAATAGGTAGTTTTAGGGTGTTAGTGTACTTTTTAGCACTTTAGTTATGAGTTTTATGCTACGGCGTTGTAGTGTAAAACTCTTAACTACGTGACTTTAGAATGCGTTAGGAATCTTGGGAGGTAGAGAGGGTGTACCGCTCACATTTGGGCCTCCCAGAACAGACACGTAATAACAAGTGCTATGTAAGACCCATAGAAAAAAGGGTTTACGAAGCTTACGTAAAGTCGGTTTGCAGTAAGGCCAAACAAGTGTGCTGTGCCCCTATACCTGCAAGACTTGTAATAGCAGCGGTGGTAGTGAAAAAGCAGCGTTAGTAGCCTAATAACGCTGCTTTTTCAGCTTAACACAAAACTCGTAATCTAGCCGTTAATTTGGCTAAACTTAACCCACTAGTGTCTTTCGTACCCAAACGTGTAAGTGTTATTAGAAGAAAAGGTGATGTTACACAGTGGTAAACCAGTAAACACAAGTTTGCTTAAGTTTAGAATATTGAATTTCCCACAAGAGAGACAGGAGAGAGAAGGAAAGAGAGACACAGAGAGAAAGAGAGGAGAGAAAGAGAGAGAGAAAAAGAGATGGGGAGAGAAGGAGAGAAAGAGAGACAGAGAGAGAAGGAGAGAGAGGAGAATGAGCGAGAGAGAGAGCGAGAGAGAGAGGCGAGAGAGAGGAGAGAGGGAGGTAAGGAGGGAGAGAAAGTGAGAACGAGAGAGAGAAGGAAAGATAGAGAGGGGAGGGGAGAGAGAGAGAGAAAGTGAGAATGAGAGAGAGAGAGAGAGAGAGAAAGAGAGAGAAAGAGAGGGCGAGAGGAGAGAAATAGAGACACAGAGAGATAGAGAAGGAGAGAGAGAGGAGAGAGAGGGAGGGAGAGAGAGAGAAAGTGAGAACGAGAGGAGAGAGAGAGAGAGAGAGGGGAGAGAGACAAATAGAGAGAAAAAAAATGAGAGATAGAGATATCTGTGATGATAGCAGGATGTGATGTCACTAGCTGGTGGGCGGGGCTTAGGTCCGTGTCTGTGTCGCAGTTAGTTTAGTACAATCAACCTGTCTGGATGTGTATTGCTATGCTCTGTAATAAAATAGAGTTGTACCATCATTGCTGTGTCCTGCATATGTCCTGCATCTCATGACATGGTGTCAGAAGTTCTGGACTACGCTTCTGTTTCTGATGATGACGATGTCAAAGTTTACCCCACCTGAGCCTTTTGACTTTTCTCAGCCTGCAGCTTGGCCCACATGGCTGTCAGCGGTTTCAGCGCTTCAGGATTGCTCCAAACTGAACAAGGAGAGTGGTGAAGTACAAGTTAATTCTCTTTTATACTCTATGGGGAAAGATGTAGAGCCAGTGTTCAATGCTTTTACTTTCCAAGAAGGGGAAGAAGTTAACTTTGATATAGTTATGGATAAACTCAGTGCCCACTTTGTGCCCAAAAGAAATGTGATTCATGAGAGGGCTTGTTTTCACAAACGTGCTCAGCATGTGGGAGAATCTGTGGAGTCATTTGTGCGCAGTCTGTATGAACTAGCTGAATTCTGTGAGTTTGGTGTTGCTAAAGTGGAGCAAATCAGAGACAGAATAGTCATAGGAATAGCAGATGCTGAAGTCTCACTGAAGCTACAGTTAGAGGCTGAATTAACATTAGATGGGGCTTTTTGGATGGCCCGCCAGAGTGAACTGGTGAAAAAACAAAGTGCTGATCTGAGGTCTGAGTGTATTGTGGATGAAGTGCAGCAGTTCAGGAGAGCTGCTAGTGAAAGGCACAGTGTGAGCGACCAAGGACAACAGATAGGCCCAGAAGTGGATGGGTGCAGCATGCTCGCTGCACACGGTGCAACTGTGCCCATGATCAGAGTGTCATATGCCCTGGTAATGACAAAAGATGTAGAAAATTTAACCGAATGGGCAATTTTGAAGTGGTGTGTAAAACTGAATATATTAAGGAGATGCAGATGGATAGCGACCAGGAGGGTCAAGAAGTGTCCTTTGTAGGGTCTGTTGTTGAACGGCCCGGTTCAGATGAAGATTGGAGGGTTACTCTTACTGTAATGGGAGCCAAAGTTGCTTTTAAGATTGACACAGGAGCAGACATCACTGTTATATCCCTGGCAACATTCATAAAACTGCCTCGACAGCCTCAGCTGGCGAACGTTACAACAAAAGTCCATAATCCTGGTGGCCGCATTGATTGTGCGGGGAAATTTCTTGCCAGCTGCGAGTACAAGCAGAGGAAATTCACCATGTGGGTGCATGTGATTAGACGTCAGTGTGTTAACAACCTATTGAGCAGAAAAGCAGCCTGTGGTTTGGACCTAGTCGCCAGAGTGAATGAGATTTCAGAAGATATGTTTGGTGAATTGGGCCTACTGAACTGCAACCCAGTCCAAATATCACTTTAAAGTGACACAGTCCCATACAGCATTACCACTCCACATAGAATTCCGTTCCCGATAATGCTGCAAGTGGAGAAGGAACCTCTGCGTATGAAAAATATGGAAGTTATTGAAGAGGTTGTTGAAGTAACTGACTGGTGTGACCCCATTGTGCCTGTTGCGAAGAAAAACGAGAAGGTACGCATCTGCATAGACTTGAAAAGGCTGAATGAGGCAGTGAAGAGAGAGAGAGATGTGCTGCCAACACTTGAAGACATAGCTCAGAAATTGGAAGGGGTGAAGTTCTTCTCTAAACTGGATGCTTCCAGTGGCTTCTGGCAAATACCTCTAGATCCAAAGTGCCGCAAACTGACTACCTTCATTACACCGGTAGGTCGGTTTTGCTTCTGCAGACTCCCTTTCGGGATTTCCTCTGCTCCTGAAATCTTTCAAAGAGAAATGAGTTCTCTCCTAAGAGACCAAGTGGGCACGGCAGTCGACATGGATGACATTTTGGTGTATGGGTCTACATTGAAAGAACTTGATCAGCGATTGAGATATGTGCTGTAGACCATTAGAGAGTCCGGGCTGAAGTTAAATAAGGAGAAATGCCATTTTAGGAAAGCTGAATTATGTTACTTTGGGCATATCATCAATGGGGATGGCATCAAGCCGGACCCCGATAAAATCCGTGCTATTGAACAAATGAAAAGTCCTTCTGATGTACATGAGCTGAGACAAATATTGGGCCTTGTAAATTATGTGGGCAGGTTCCTTCCAGATTTATCCAAAATACTACACCCTATCACAGAGTTGCTAAAGAAAGATGCTGCCTGGGTCTGGGGACCTTCACAGGAAGAATCCTTTGTGCAGGTCAAGTCCCTGCTGGGGTCTGCCCCAGTGTTAGGGTTCTATGACCCTTCCAAAAAGACTGTGGTTAGTGCTGATGTGAGCAGTTATAAGTTAGGGGCCGTCCTCCTGCAGTTGAATGAGAACAAACTACCATCCATAGCTTACTGTTCCTGTACACCTGACGTCTGCGGGTCAAAATACGCTCAAATTGAGAAAGAGTGCCTGGCTGCAGTTTGGGCCCTGTGAGCGCTTTCAGCGTTATCTAGTGGGTATGGAGAAATTTAGTCTGGAAACTGACCACAAACCGCTAGTCCCTCTTAATCAATTCTTATCGACATCGACAAAACACCCTTGAGATGCCAGAGACTTTTAATGAGACTACTCAGGTTCAATGTTCAGGCAGTGCATGTGCCGGGGAAGCAGCTGGTTGTGGCAGATACACTGTCCAGGCTCCCCGCTGGCTGCTGCTGAAGAATCCTCCACAGAGTCGGATGTAAAAGTGTATGTTGATTCAGTTCTGGCCTCTAAGTCCATTTCTTCAAGGAAACTGGAAGAGATAAAGAAAGAGACATATTTGGACACAGATCTGCAAGAAGTTATAAGGTACATAAGAGATGGCTGGCCGAGAGCCGGCAGCCTGGATGTCTTTAAATGCTTACCAGCCAGAGAGGTCGCAGCTCACGGAGCTGGAGGGGGTTGGTGCTGTTCCAAGACCGTATTGTAATTCCTGTCAGCATGAGGAAGGAGATGTTAAACAGGATTCATGATGGCCACTTAGGCATTACAAAGTTGCAGAGAAAGAGCAGCTACAGCTGTGTGGTGGCCTGGGATCAGCTCCGACATTGCAAATCATGTGTCTAAATGTGCCTTTTGCCGGAACGCCGGCCTACTCAGAGAAGGGAGGCCCTTAATGTCTACTCCGCTGCCTGCGGGGCCGTGGCAGAAAATAGCTGCTGATTTGTGCGAACTGCACGGGAAAAAGTTTCTTGTTGTTATCGACTACTATTCCAGGTATTTGGAAATAGCACCCCCTGAATGATATCACAAGTCAGGCCGTTATCATTTCGCCTGAAGAGCTTGTTCGCACCGCTGGGGCATTCCAATGGAGCTGGTGAGTGATAATGGCATGCAGTTCGCTTCTACAGAGTTCAGTGCTTTCAGCAGGGAATATGATTTTGTACATTCCACGTCAAGTCCACATTATCCGCAAGCCAACGGAATGGCTGAGAAAGGGCAGTTCAAACAACAAAATTCATCCTAAAGCAATCTGAACCTTACCTAGCCCTCTTGTCATACAGGGCGAACCGCCCCATTCAAGCCACCGGGTTTAGCCCGGCACAGCTGATGCTAGGACGCCAGATTCGCACCACTTTACCCTCAGTGGGTGTCTTCAAAGCCGCCTGGCCCTGTTCCTCGGGACGAAGTCTTAGGAGGGATGAAGAGGCCAAAAAGGGTTATCGTTTCTTTCTACGACAGGAGACATTCTGTCAGGCTTTACAGGAACTGAAAGCGGGCCAAAGTGTCAGAATTAAACAGGATGATGAGAAGAAATGGAAGACGCCTGCTACGGTAGTGGCCGCTCTCCAGAACCAAGGTCTTACACAGTCCTTACAGAGGGAGGGACGGTTACACGCCGTAACCGAAGACATCTTCAGCCTGTACCTGAGAGTCTGGAAACAGGATACACTCAGTAAACCACCGCCGGTGGATCTCCTGTTCTAAGAGAGGTGCCTTCCCCTCAGCAAGATCATAGCCGGGATATATCTTTTGCCTCCAGCAGACTCTTGTTCACCATCTTCTGTATCAGAGGACAGTTCATGCAAAGTTACATCAAGCGGGAAGAGTGGTGAGGCTTCCGGCCCGATACAGGGACTGATTTAGCTAGAACAGTGACCGGAAGTATGGGCAGAATAATCCCATGGTCACTGTGGACTAGGGTAGTCTACCCCGATGTCCAACGTCAGGATGTAATTTATTTGTTCATGTTTTCTAATCCATCTGTTCTTATAATGTTCTAAAACAAAATGTTGTTGTATACCCGGTTGGTGTACCTTGTTATTTAATATATGCAAATGTATGCTTTGCCTTTGAAAAAGGGGAAGATGTGATGATAGCAGGATGTGATGTCACTAGCTGGTGGGCGGGGCTTAGGTCCGGTGTCTGTGTCGCAGTTAGTTTAGTACAATCAACACTGTCTGGATGTGTATTGCTATGCTCTGTAATAAAATAGAGTTGTACCATCATTGCTGTGTCCTGCATATGTCCTGCATCTCATGACAATATCTAAATAGAAATTGCCCATAATGAATGTTCTCAGCTCTGTGTTTAAGCCAATCTGTGGTTTAAAACTGCATGAAATGTGTGTTCTGGCTACTTTAGTAGTGAGGGGGTTAGTCTATTTAATGAATGTACGGGAGCTGCACACTGGCCACACGTAACTGTAGACATAATGCTACATAGCAGGGGGGAGCAGCGTCTGCTCCAGCTCTCTGATTTCGGCCATGAATTCTTTACTACCAGCAATGGTTATACTTTTGTAGACACGCTGAAACCATAAAGACCAATAAGTTACCAACTACTTGAGTATTACTGACTCTTTAGATTAATCGATCAGTGCCATACTTCATAGGAAAACAGCATATACACGATCAACTACTATTTAATATAAACCTAAGGTGAATTAAAATCTAACGGAACCCACAAAGAACTGAGTATTCTTGTATATATTGCTAATGACTATTCACATTACAAGGGACAGCTAATAAGTTCTATGATAAATCACTCAATGAGTCATCTTTTTTCAGCTTATTACAGCTGTGATACATTTTTTACCTTTCTTTTTTATATATTTATTTTTTACCAAAGAGATATTCCTAGAATTGCATTTTTGTATTGTATTGTGTTTGTATTTTTTTAGTATTTTTATGATTGGTTATGGATTCATATCAATTCAATGTATGAACTTTTATACAGAGCTCTGTTGTCATTGTTTATCATTTAATTGTTACCATATTAAACTGTATATATTTTTTGTATCTATAGCTTCCTTTTTTTAGAAAGCTTAAAAGTTTACCCAAGTATTTGCTAATAAACGGCTAGATTACGAGTTTTGCGTTATGAGTGAAAAAGCTTCATAACGCTGCTTTTTCACTACCGCAGGTATTACGAGTTTTGCAGGTATATCTGTACCGCACAACTTTTTTGTCCGTAACGCAACGTAACTACCCGCAAGCTTTTAATGGGACTTCCCATAGCGCCAGTATTACGAGTTTGCCTGTCCTGCCAAAAAGAGAGTGGTACAAGCCCATAAACTACAAGATCCGTACCGTAAACTGAAAGTCGGCAGTTATGGGTTTTACCGTTACAAAAGCTGTAGCATAAAATTTCATAACTAAAGTGCTAAAAAGTACACTAACACCCATAAAACTACCTATTAACCCCTAAACTGAGGCCCTCCCCCGCCATCACAAACACTAAAATAAAATTAGTAACCCCTAATCTGCCGCTCCCCAACATCGCCGCCACTATATATAAACATATTAGTCCCTAAACCGACGTACTCCTGCATCGCAAACACTAGTTAAATATTATTAACCCTAATCTGCTGTCCCTAACATTGCACAACCCTACATTACTGTTATTAACCCCTAATCTGCTGCCCCCAAAATCGTTGCCACTATAACTAAAGTTATTAACCCCTAAACCTAACGCTAAGTCTAACCCTAACCACCTACTAACTTTAACATTAATTAAAATAAATCTAAATAAAAATTACAATTAATACCTAAATAATTCCTATTTAAAACTAAATACCTATAAAATAAAACCTAAGCTAGCTACAATATAACTAATAGTTACATTGTATCTAGCTTATGTTTTATTTTTTTTCACAGTAAGTTTGTATTTATTTTAACTAGGTAGACTAGTTAGTAAATACGTAGTTATTAACTATTTACTAACTACCTAGTTAAAAGGAAATACAAACTTACCTGTAAAATAAAACCTAACCTGTTTATACTGACACCTAACTTTACAATACAATTAAATCAATTACATTAATTAATATACAATTAACTAAATTACAAAAAAAATAAACACTAAATTTAGCTAACTATTTACTAACTAGTCTACTAGTTAAAATAAATACAAACATAGCCTGTGAAATAAAAATAAAAACCCTAAGATAGCTACTATGTAAACTATTAGTTATATTGTAGCTAGCTTAAGTATTTAGTTTTAAAAAGGAATTATTTAGGTATTAATTGTAATTATTTAGCTTTATTTTAATTATGTTAAAGTTAGTGGGTGTTAGGGTTACGTTTAGGGTTAGGGTTAAGTTTAGGGGTTAGTAACTTTAGTATAGTGTCGGCGACGTTGGGGACGGCAGATTAGGGGTTAATAAGTGTAGGTAGGTGGCAACGACATTGGGGCGGCAGATTAGGGGTTAATAAGTGTAGGCAGGGCGTCGGCAATGTCGGGGGCGGCAGATATGGGGTTAATAACTGTAATGTAGGTGGCGGCCGACATTGGGGGCGGCATATTAGGGTTATTAACTGCAATGTAGGTGTCGGGAGCGGCTGATTAGAGGTTAATAAGTGTAATGTAGGTGTCGGTGATGTCGGGCGGCGGCAGATTAGGGGTGTTTAGACTCGGGGTTTATATTAGGGTGTTAGGTGTAAACATAACTTTTCTTTCCCCATAGGAATCAATGGGGCTGCGTTACGGAACTTTTATGCTCCTTTATTGCAGGTGTTAGGCTTTTTTTTAGCCGGCTCTCCCCATTGATGTCTATGGGGAAATCGTGCACGAGCATGTAAAACCAGCTCAAAGCAGCGCTGGTATTTGGGTGCGGTATGGAGCTCAATGGAGCTCAACGCTGCCATATTGCCTGCTAACACCGGGTTTTTGCAAACCTGTAATAGCAGCGCTATAGGGAAGTGAGCCGGTGGAAATAACTTGCAAGTTAGCACCGAGCCGCTCATAACACAAAACTCGTAATCTAGCCGAAAGATTCTTAATATTGAAACAGAACATTATATGGTTTCCATTTATGTTCTTGTATATATTTTGTAATAACAGAACATTATATGGTTTCCATTTATGTTCTTGTATATATTTGTAATAACAGAACATTATATGGTTTCTCATTATGTTCTTGTATATATTTGTAATAACAGAACATTATATGGTTTCCATTTATGTTCTTGGATATATTTGTAATAATAACATTTGTTTGTTACATATAAGTAACCCTAACCACTGCAATCACCGATTCTCTGTTCAAAATTTTATAGTATTTCAATGATATTAGTCAATTAACTAATTGTGTTAGTATTGGTTAATATTTTGAAGTATTCACATAGTTGTTCTGTATTTATCTAGCACAATATTACACAATAGAGGTAATCTAAAGTTGACTGATCAAGGAGGTTTAAATTGATTAGAGTATATTTTTAGTCTATTTGAATAACAAAGTTTTAAAACCTAAGTATACACAAAACTTTATTTCACACACCACTATTGATTTATCACATATTAATTAATTATTTTTTAAATCAACTTTTTAATTAAATTAAATTTTATTTTAACACGAACACTTAATTCTTATCGCTTAAATTAAAGAGGGAACACATGGTTATTTAATATTTCAATTAATAACTTCTAGTTTTTTCAGTTTTTTTTCCCCAAACAAGCATATTTTTGCGCCACCTTATATCTGTGTTACATATTTATCTATTACAAAATTAACTTTGGATAATTTGATTTGTGAGGTATATAGTGTTTGGTCTTCGAGTATCCTGAGAGGTATATATTGTATTTTTGTTTTAGTAGAGGAAAGGGAAGGTAGATATTTTATTATACTTACCTGCAATTGGCCTTGCGCCCCCGCCCCCCAAAAAAAGGACAAATATTCTCCAGCAGAAACTAAAAACATTTTACATTTTCAGAGGAAAAACCTACCCTGGCCTAATATTCAGAGTAAAATGCTGAGCCATTTTACATCACAGTGTTAGTATTTTTCATACAACACATCTAAATAGTAAATGGGGGGGGGGGGGTGTCATGTGAGGTACCAAACATAAATCATACATTGTTTTGTTTTTCTCATCAGCCCTTATTGTTTTTTTGTTTTTGTTTTTTAAATCAGGACCAAGCAATTTTAGAAGATAAGTTTGCTTTGTGATCACCAAAATTTGAACCTTAAATATACCCTGCCTTGACGGTTATATGTCCATCCAAGTAACTTCTAATTGTGCCTTATATGATTTGTGCATTATGTATGTGTATAACATTCATGTGATATGTGGTGACAATCTGTTTTGTGTGTTTGTGCATGTGAGTTTTATGGGAGGAGTGTATGCCTGTGCGCTTTTGTGCTGACCCGAGGCACTGAGAAAATCTGTTACCCTCCTCAACCCCACCCACCCCAATAAGTTTAAGCTAATATTTGTCTGATATTTTTCTAACCAACGGCACCTGGAAGTCTAAACTGGTGACGACTGTAATGTTTTTTTCTTTCAAAAACTGGCAAAAAGGTACCAAAATCATCTTTTTTGGGAGGGGTGGGGGTCCTCTGAATGGCAGTTTGGAAATGTGGTCACCCTAGTGTGTGTGTGTGTGTGTGTGTATGTGATGTTTAAAAGTGTTGTTGTGTGTGTTGTATAAGAGTGTTTGGTGTGTGTATGTATGTATGTATGTATGTATGATGTGTTGTATAACAGTGTGTGGTGTATGTGTGTATGTGTTGTATAAGAGTGTGTGGTGTATATGTTGTATGAGAGAGTGTGTGTGTTTTATGAGAGTGTGTGTTGTTTGAAAGTATGTGGTGTATGTGAGTCTTATATGAGAGAGTGTGTGTGGTGTATGAGAGTGTGTGTGTTATTACCATTTAAAATCCCTTTCAAGGTTTACTACAATAAGGAATAAAGTACGCACACATTTTAGTCACTTTGCCAAAAATTGCAGCTATCTTGTATATTACTTCAGAAATTTTCAGACCAAGCATAAAAATAGGGTCACAAAGGTATGTGGTATTATGGCACTGTGTCTTGGGAAAAAAAAAGTTTGAAGAACCCTGCTTTAGAGAACCTCTGAGCAGGGTTCTCTGTGGTCTTTATATGCCAGAGTTGCTGACAGGAACATTTTTATTGTATGACAACATCATGTGTTAGAGAGCTGGAAACATTAGCAAGTCAAAAAGCTAAGACTTGTTATATTGGTTTCTGTGGATTATACTATTTTCCTGCGCATTATTTATAGTCTGAGTGGGAGGCATGGTTTTCCCAAGACAGCAAAACATTAGATTAAATATGTGCAACCTAAACAAGCATTGGATAACCAGTTACACATGTATTTTCATATTATATTTCTTAAAAAAAAACTTTTTTGGTATATTTATTTTTATTGAGGTTAAAAAAAAAAAGAATAAAAAACAAATTGAAAATTACAGAAGCATTCTTCTCCCAAGAACACATATTAAAAACAATCATTGCATGTACTTAGAGAACATTTGAAAATTAAACTTGTAACAAAATAAGTTTTACTACAAAAGGTGTCCGTAATATTCTATAAAAAGAAAACTGTGTTTCTAGATAATTTTTGCACAATTGTTCCCGTGAGATGCAGTAGTAATAGATTAGATAAAGGTGGACCAAGTAATGTAATTGTAAAAATAGTGGCCATTCTTGGGGCACCAAAAATAAAGTTGCAAAGTAGAGGCGAGTAATTGGGAAATATGTCGGAAAAGGCTACTTTGGACCCAATCTATAAAATAGAATGATGGTGGATAAACTTAACACATTAGTGCAAGTATAGACCAGTAAATTTGACATGTGACCTCAAGCACCTGCTATAGGATTGTAGAAGGTTGACGACATGGAGTAAAAACAAAGGGAGTTACTGCTCAACAATGACAGCGAAGTTTATAAACCAAATGACACCATTTTTAGGATTTTGCCTTAAAAGTAACCTATATCTCAACTAGGTGGACAGGACGTCCACTGCTCCCTCTAAGGGGCATAATTTAGCTGTAGGGGGAGCTATAAGGATGAAACTATAAACTAGAGAATCATGATAAGAAATAAAAAAGGCCATGGCTCTTTTATCTTATCTCCATCTGAATTAGTTAATGCTTAAACAGACCTATGGCCTATCTAGTAGGCAATTTATTACTGCTCTCATAAAGGGATATAACTAAGCTGAGAAGAGGCCAAACTAAATAACTAGAAGCAGATATCTAAATAGCCAGATGTAGAAGAGAGAACATGTTTATGAAATAAAATACACAGAGAACCTGTTTTCCTCCTATAAGTTAAGAATATCAAGCAATAAGATCCTAAAATATATAAGAGATTATAGGACCACTAAGGGCTCGATTTATCAAGCCTTCTCCTCACCTACTGACTGCAGGTTCTCACAAGAGATCCTGCAGTCAGTTATTTACAACCTGCAGAAAGGTGGAGAATTTCAATCTCCCTGGTCTTATCTGACGCCGGGGAGATTGACAGTTAATGTCCCAGCGCATGATTGGACTGTGCGCAGGTAGGGCCAGTGTTGCACATGAGCACAAATAGCACTTGCTTCCTATGGTAAAATTCCCTGTAGCAGATTGTGGTGGGCAGGACAGGGGCAAATAATGTACGCCCTTGTCCACCTTTGCTTGATAAATCAAGCCCTAAATACAGCAGAATTGAATAACTGACAAGTACACCATAAAAAGACAATGCAATAGCACTTACTTTGAATTTTAAATGAGCAGTAGAATGTTTTCTCGCAAATTTCAAAGTTAATCTAATTTTGCCACCCTCTGTATGTGACAGCCATCAGCTAGAGCTTCAGAAAGTGTGAATATAAAAGAATGTGACCATTTTGATAATAGAACTTATGCTGGAAAAGTTATTTAAATCCAATGCTTTGATCTGAATCATGAAACTTTAATTTTCACTTGTGGCCCATTAAGATTCGGAGGGGACAAAAGCTGGAATGGAAGAGCCTTAACAGCCATATAATAGGGAAATTATTAAAAAAAAAAAAAAAAACAGTAGAAAGTTTGAAAGAATCCTTCAGAAACAGTATGTTAGAGTTCAAAATAATATTTTTTATTAACCCCTTCATGGCCCAGATGAATATCTGGGCCATATCTCCAAAGGAGTAACACCAATAAAAGTCACCACTATCACAAGGCTAGGTGTGAGAGAGACAATAAGCCAAGCACTTCCCACTAAATCAATTCAAGTGGGCTGTTCCAGTCAAAAAAGGATTTTGTTCTAAAGGCAACACCAAATTGTCATTCCGGTTAAAAAATAAACATTGAAGCTGTACAATGGGATGTTGGATTCTTGTGGTGGGGTATGTAGCTTATTGTCTCTGCCCCCCCTTAGCCATATTGAACTGGTGACTTTGGGTTGGTGTTTCCTACTTGGGAAGTGGGCGGTCTGGGCCTTTTTTGTGCACAATCCTTTTTTTTACTATAATGGTCACTTGGGTGTGGATTTTATGTGCGGTGCATGGTTTGTTGTATCTGTCACACCTAACTTTGTGGAATGGGGTGAATTTGGTTGGGGTCGCTACTTATTAATTGAGCATTCCAGGCTTTTTTGGACAAGAGGCTTTTTTACTAGAATGGCCACTTGGGTGTGTATTTTGTGGCTGGTTCATGGCTCTATTTTCTCCCTCCCTCCTAGCTTTGCAGAACGGGTAAATTTTGGTTGGTACAACTATTTGGGAAGGAAGCATTTTAGAGCAAAAGTTTTTTTTTTTTTTCAACAGAATGACCACTTCAATGCTGATTTTGTTGGAGTAGTGTGGCTCACTTTCTCTCTCCCACCTAGCCCTATTGAAAGCGTGAATTTAGTTGGTGTTGCTACCTGGGAAGTGGGCTTTCATGCTTTTTTTTTTTTTAGAAAATGCTTTTTTGACCGGAATGGCCACATTGATGTTGATTCTGTGGCAAGTTTGTGGCTCATTGTCTCTCTCTTACTTAGCCTTATGAAATGGGGTGAATTTGCTTGTTATGGCTACTTGGGAAGTGGGGAGTTCAGGGCATTTTTTCTACAATGCTTTTTTTTAATGAACACAGCCACTTGGATCTAGATTCTTAGGTGGGTGTGTAGCTTACTATCTCTCTCCCTCCTAACCTTGTAAAACTGGTGAATTTGGTTGGTGAGGCTACAAAGGACCAAGGGCGTTACAGCCTTTATTTTTATGCCAAATGCTTTTTTTTGACTAGAATGCCAGTTGAATATGGGTTTTGTCATTTTAAACAACTTTCCAATTTACTTTTATCATCAATTTAGCTTTTTTCTCTTGGTATTCTTTGGTTGAAATCTTAACCTAAGTAGGCTCATATGCTATTTGCTAAGCCCTTGAAGGCCACCCTCTTATCTCAGTGCATTTTTACAATTTTCACAGCTCAAGGGGGCATTAGTTCATGTGTGCCATATAAATAACATGCTGCACCAACTCCCGTGGAGTTATTTATGAGCCCAGCACCGTTTTGCTAAAATGCATGTCTGTCAAAAGAAATGAGAAAAGGGGGCAGTCTGCAGAGGCTTAGATACAAGGTAATCACAAAGGTTAAAATGTGTATTAATTTATGCAAAACTGGGGAATGGGTAATAAAGGGATTATCTATCTTTTTAAAACAATAACATTTTTGGTGTTGACTGTCATTTTAACAACTTTGGAAATGGGTGTTCTGGACCCTTACGGGTACTTTCCCTTATTCATCTGGGCTATTAAAGGGTTAATACAAATATTTTGAACTCTAACATATTGTTCTGAAGGATCTTTCATCCTTTCTACTGTTTTTTTTCCTTTCCGGCTATTACCTTGTCCCAATAAAATATGCCAAAGCTATCACTTAACATCACAGATTAGTCTAATGAAATTATTCACACATAAAAATAAAACTATAGTCAACACAGTGTAGAATATCATGACAGTTTGAATTACAAAACAAATAAAAATGTTTCAGCGTCAATTTAAGAGAGCCGATAAGAGCTAACGCATGAATATGAGATTGTTACAGTTTTCATCAAAATTATTGAACCCCCATTGCAAATCAGGTTTATTTTTAAAGTTTACAGACTTTCAGGTGTTTGCAATGAACAAGTCAAACAAAAGCTATTGAAAAAGCTCAACACAAATAATGCTTCAAGTGGTTTTCCCAAATTCAACTGAAAAAAAAAATACAACTTTTAATGAATTCTGCAGTCTCAAAAATATTCAACCTGTTCATGGCAAGCATCTTTAGTACTTAGTAGAGCACCCGTTGCTGTTATGACCTCCTGCAAAAGAGATGCCAAAGCTAGACACCAGCTTCTGGCAGCGTTCCTGAGAAATCTTCAATGTAAGGAAATACAGCACTCGTGGGACACGATATATATATAAAAAAATTTATTTTATTGAAAAATATTAAAATTGTAGAGGCATAGAACAGGGAATTATTCCCTGTTCTATGCCTCTACATTTTTAATATTTTTCAATAAAATTCATTTTTTTTATATATATATCGTGTAACATTGAGTGCTGTATTTCCTTACATTGTACATTTTTGCGGCTTGCGCTTAGCCGCGCCTAATCTGCACCTCACGGGGCTGTGTTTCAGAGTTTCCCTAACAGCTGGGCGGCTTACGGCTCACCTCCGACGTCACGCTCTGTAGCGGCCTTGTATCTACTTCTGTTCCTGAGAAATCTTGCCCATTCGTCATGAGCAATGGCCTCCAGTTCAGTTATTCTTGGGTTTGAATGCTGCAACCGCCTTCGTCAAATCCGACCAGAATTTTTTTATGGGGTTCAAGTCAAGTGACTGTGATGGCCACTGTAGAATCTTCCAGGACTTCTTCTGCAACTAAGCCTTGGTGGAATTTGAGGTATGCTTGGGATCATTGTCCTGTTGGAAGTTCCAATGGCGCCCAAACTTAAGCTTCCTCACAGACGGCATGACGTTTTCTCCTAGGATTTCTTGATACTTTAATTAATATCCATCTTGCCTTCCACACGCTGCAGGTTTACAGTGCCAGAGGATGCAAAGCAGCCTCAGAGCATCACTGAGCTACCACCATGTTTAACTGTAGGCAGAGTGTTCTTTTCAGCGTATGCTTCATTCTTCTTCCTCCAGACAAACCGCTGATCCATCTGGCCAAAAGTTCCAATTTTGTTTATCGCTCCACAGAACAGAATCCCAAAACTTCTGTGGCTTATTTATATAATTTTGAGCATATTGGAGCCAACTTTTCTTGTGTTTTTGGGTCAGCAGCAGTGTACATCTCAGAGTTCTGGCATGGAAACCTTCTGCGTTTAGTACACGCCTTAGTGTGCAAACTGAAACATCAGTGCCTGTTGCCACCAAGTCTTTGTGCAGGTCTTTTGCAGTAACTCTAGGGTTTTTCTCAACCGGCCTTCTCAGAAATCTGGTAGCAGCCATTGATAGCTTCCTTTATTCTGCCCTTTCCAGGTGGTGTAACCACTGATCCTTTAACTTTGAACTTGCAAACCATGCTTTTTGGACCATTTGTTTTGACAGCCATATTTCTAACTTGCAGTCAAACGTGACACTAAACAAACCCATAGCCAGTTCAGGTATTTCATATGTTCTAGCTCAAGCACACCTGGAGCAACAAATGAAGCCCTTGATTAGTTGAATCAGATGTGCTTGAGAGAACACCTTTTTTTCATATTTGTTCTATTGTGAGGAATTCTTTTCAGGGAGTTGAATAATTTTGAGACTGAAGAATTTATTAAAAACATAATTTATTTATTTCATATTGGCAAGAGTCCATGAGCTTGTGACGTATGGGATATACAATCCTACCAGGAGGGGCAAAGCTTCCCAAACCTCAAAATGCCTATAAATACACCCCTCACCACACCAACAATTCAGTTTAACGAATAGCCAAGTAGTGGGGTGATAAAATAAGAAGTAAAAAAGCATACAAAAAAAGGAACTGGAAATATAATTGTGCTTTTATGCAAAAATCATAACCACCAAAAAAAGGGTGGGCCTCATGGACTCTTGCCAATTTGAAAGAAATGAATTTATCAGGTAAGTTCTTACATAAATTATGTTTTCTTTCATGTAATTGGCAAGAGTCAATGAGCTAGAGACGTATGGGATAGAAATACCCAAGGTGTGGAAGACCACAGAAGAGTCACTAGAAAGGGAGGGAAAAAATTAAATCCACAAAAAAAATAAGTATTTCTCATAAATTTCACATAAATTTCAAGAAAAAAACTTAAATCATCAGCAGAAGAATCAAACTGAGACAGCTGCCTGAAGAACTTTTCTACCAAAGACTGCTTCAGAAGAAGCAAATACATCAAAATGGTAAAATTTAGTAAATGTATGCAAAGAAGACCAAGTTGCTGCTTTGCAAATCTGATCACCTGAAGCTTCATTCTTAAAAGCCTAAGAAGTGGCGACTGATCTAGTAGAATAAGCTGTAATTCTCTGAGACCGAGACTGTCCTGCCTCCAAATAAGCCTTGTGAATTAAAAGTTTTAACCAAGATGCCAAAGAAATGGCAGAGGGTTTCTGACCTTTCCTAGGACCAGAGAAAACAACAAACAGACTAGAAGTCTTCCTGAAATCTTTAGTAGCTTTGACATAATATTTCAAAGCTCTTACAACATCCAAAGAATGTAAAGATCTTTCAAGAGTATTCTTAGGATTAGCACACAAGGAAGGAACAACAATGTCCCTACTAATGTTGTTAGAATTCACAACCTTAGGGAGAAATTTAAACTAAGTCCGCAAAACAGCCTTATCCTGATGGAAAATTAGAAAAGGAGACTCACAAGAGAGAGCAGACAATTCAGAAACTCTTCTAGCTGAAGAGGTAGCCAAAAGATACAACACTTTCCGAGAAAGTAGTTTGATATCCAAAGAATGCATAGGCTCAAAAGGAGGAGCCTGCAAAGCCTTCAAAACCAAATTAAGACTCCAAGGAGGAGAGATTGATTTAATAACAGGCTTTATACGAACCAAAGCCTGAACAAAACAGTGAATATCAGGACGTTTAGCAATCTTTCTAAGAAATAAAACAGAAAGAGATCTGTCCCTTCAAAGTACTTGCAGACAAACCTTTATCCAAACCATCCTGAAGAAACTGTAAAACTCTAGGAATTCTAAAAGAATGCCAAGAGAACTTATGAGAAGAACACCATGAAATATAGGTTTTCCGAACCCGATAATAAATCTTGCTAGAAACAGACTTACAAGCCTGTAGCATAGTATTAATCACTGAGTCAGATAAACCTCTATGACTAAGCACTAAGAGTTCAATTTCCATACCTTCAAATTTAGCGATTTGAGATCCTGATGGAAAAATGACCCTTGAGACAGAAGGTCTGGCCTTAAAGGAAGTGGCCAAGGTTGGCAACTGGACATCCGAACAAGATCTGCATACCAAAACCTGTGAGGCCATGTTGGTGCTATCAGAAACACATGCGATTGTTCCATTATGATCTTGGAGATCACCCTTGGAAGAAGAATCAGAGGCGGAAAAATGTAAGCAGGTTGGTAAAACCAAGGAACTGCTAACGTATCCACCATCTCCACCTGAGGATCACTGGACCTGGAAAGGTACCTGGGAAGCTTCTTGTTTAGATGGGAAGCCATCATATCTATTTCAGGAAGACCCCACATCTGTAGAATCTGACAAAATACATCTGGATGGAGAGACCACTCTGCTGGATGTAACGACATACGACTGAGATAATCCGCTTGTCTACACCTGGGATATGTTGGACTCCACCCAAGAAAGTATCCAAAATACTTCTTTCATCACTAAAGGACTGTGAGTCCAACCCTGATGATTGACATACAGTATGCCACAGGTGTGATATTGTCTGTCTGAAAATGAATGAATGATTCACTCTTTAATAGCCAAGCCTGAAGAACCCTGAAAATAGCACAGAGTTCTAAAATATTGATTGGTAAGAGACCCCCAAACAGCTCCCCAACGTGTGAGACCTGCATCTGTTGAAATCACAGTCCAGGAAGGACGAACAAAAGAAGCCCCTTGAATAATCTGATGATGGTCTAACCAACAAGTCAGAGAGAGTTCAGTGTTGGGATCTAAGGATATCAATTGTGATATCTGAGTATAATCCCTGCACCATTGATTCAGCATGCAAAGCTGCAGAGGTTTCATATGAAAATGAGCAAAGGGGATCGCGTCCGATGCTGCAGTCATGAGACCTAAAACTTCCATGCACATAGCCACTGAAGGGAATGATCGAGACTGAAGATTTCGACAGGCAGAAACCAATTTAATTTGTCTCTTGTCTGTTAAAGACAGAGTCATGGACACTGAATCTATCTGGAAACCTAAAAAAGGTGACCCTTGTCTGAGGAATCAAGAAACTCTTTGGTAAATTGATCCTCCAACCATGCATTTGATTCTTTAGTGAGAGGGTTTTCAAACCGAGTTGAGGCCCATTACCCCTCAGAGTGCAGTGATTGTTGGAGGTATGTATACACCTATTAGAATTAGAAGAAACAACACAAGTTGATTTGTGTGAGCTTCTGCTAAATAAAAAGATTGAGCCAGTACCAAGATATCGTCCAAATAAGGAAATACTGCAATACCCTGCTCTCTGATTACAGATAGAAGGGCACCTAGAACCTTGTAAAAGATTCTTGGAGCTGTCGCTAGGCCAAATGGAAGAGTGACAAATTGGTAATGCTTGTCTAGAAAAGAAAATCTCAGAAACTGATAGTGGTCTGGATGAATCGGAATGTGAAGATATGCATCCTGTAAGTCTATTGAGGACATGTAATGACCTTGCTGAACAAAATGCAGAATAGTCCTTATAGTCACCATCTTGAAAGTTGGGACCCTTACAAATTGTTTCAAAAACTTCAGATCCAAAACTGGTCTGAGTGAATTTTCCTTCTTCCGGACAATGAATAGATTTGAATAAAAACCCAGACCCTGATCCAGAAGTGGAACTGGTACAATTAGCCCTAAAAGCTCCAGATCTGAAACACACCTCAGAAAGGCCTGAGCTTTCACAGGATTTGATGGAATGTGAGAGAGAAAAAATCTCCTCACAGGAGGTCTTATTCTGAAACCAATTCAATACCACTGAGAAACAATATTCTGAATCCAAGGATTCTGAATGGAACCTGCCTAAATGTCTTGAAAAAAATTGAATCTGCCACCCACCAGTAGAACTGGATTGAGGGCCGCACCTTCATGCAGTCTTGGGGGCTGGCTTTGGCTTCTTATAAGGCTTGGATTTATTCCAACTTGAAGATGGCATCCAATTGTAACCAGATTCCTTAGAGGAAGGAGTGGTTTTACATTCTCTATTCTGCCGAAAGGAACAAACCCGATAAGAAGCTTTAGATTTACCTTTAGACTTTTTATCTTGGGGCAAAAAAACTCCCTTCCCTCCAGTAATAGTGGAAATAATAGAAATCAATTGGGAACCAAATAAATTATTACCCTGGAATGATAGAGATAGCAACCTAGATTTAGATACCATGTCAGCATTCCATGATTTGAGCCATAAAGCTCTTTTAGCTAAAATAGCCAAAGACATAAGTTTTAACATCAATCTTGATGATATCAAAAATAGCATCACAGATAAAATGATTAGCATGTTGAAGCAAACGAACAATGCTATGCAAATCAGAATCTTTTTCCCGTTGTGCTAAGCTATCCACCCAAAAAGTTGATGCAGCCGCAACATCAGCCATAGAAATGGCAGGTCTGAGAATATATCCAGAATGTAAATAAGCTTTCCTTAGATAAGATTACATTTTCCTATCTAAAGGATCCTTAAAAGAAGTACTATCTTCCATAGGAATAGTAGTATGTTTAGCAAGAGTAGAAATCATCAACTATCAACCTTAGGGACTTTTTCCCAAAACTCTAATTTAGCCACTGGCAAAGGATACAACTTTTTAAACCTTAAAGAAGGAACAAAAGATGTACCAAGCTTAGACCATTCCTTAGAAATCACATCAGAAATAGCATCAGGAACAGGAAAAAACCTCAAGAGTAGTCACAGGAGATTTATAGACAGAATTTAAACATTTACTGGATTTATTATCAAGAGGACTCCTCAATATCCAAAATTATCAACACTTCTTTTAACAAGGAACAAATATACTCAATCTTAAAATTATAAGATGATTTATCAGTGTCAATGTCTGAAGTAGAATCTTCTGAATCAGAGAGATCCTTATCAGAGGTGGATATATCAGTATGTTGTCGGTCATTACAAATTTCATCAGTAGTATGAGAAGTTTTAAAAGACCTTTTATGTTTATTTGAATGCGGAATAGCAGACATAGCCTTCTGTATTGCATCAGCGATATAATTTTTCATATTAACAGGGATATCATGTACTTTAGATGTTGAAGGAACAACAGATACTGTACTAGCACTAATAGAAAGCTTTTCTGCATGCAAAAGCTTATCATGACAACTGTTACATACTACAGCTGGAGATATAATCTCCACTAGCTTACAACAGATACACTTAGCTTTGGTAGAACTGTGTTCAGGCAGCATGGTTCCTACAGCAGCTTCTGAGACAGGATCAGATTGGGACATCTTGTAAAATGTAAAAGAAAAAATAACATTTAAACAAAAATATCTTATTTCCACATATAGCAGTTTCAGGAATGGGACAAATGCATACGTCACTAGCTCATGGACTCTTGCCAATTACATGAAAGAAAGTTGCATTTTCAGTTGAATGTGGGGAAACCACTTGAAGCATTAGTTGTGTTGAGCTATTTCAATTGCTTTTGTTTGATTTGTTTACTGCAAACAGCTGAAAGTCTGTACATTTTGATAAACCTTATTTGCAATGGGGGTTGAATAATTTTGATTTACTGTATGTAAAGTGTATACACAAAAAATACAACTATTGCATAACATACTGCAACATAAAAGCATTAGATATCAGGGATAAAAAATGTGTATAATTTGTCCATGAAAGTTGCAGACATGCTAATGGTAGTGACCCTACAAGGCCTGTGAGTTCTAAAGGAGATGTTACTCAGGGTCTGACATGTTCCAAAGGCAATAGTCCAGTGGCCACTGCCAGTTACAATCTAAAGCTCTGTATGTCCCCAAGTCTCAGATGGCTTCTGTAAAGGAGCAGCAGACAATATTGTGGCCCAATATGGCTGCCGCCTCAAAGCTTTCCCAATTTTGTTTAAACTTAAGTTAAAGGGACATGAAGTCAAAATTCAACTTTCATGGTTCAGATAAAGAATGTAATTTTAAAGGGACATGAAACTCAAAATTTCAGTTTCATGATTCAAATAGAGAATACAATTTTAAACAACTTTCCAATTTACTTCTATTATTTATTTTGCTTCCTTCTCTTGTTATCCTTTGCTGAAAGGTTTATCTAGGCAAGCACATGAACAGCAGAGAACCTAGATTCTAGCTGTTGATTGGTGGCTGCATATATATATCGAATGTGATTGGCTCACCCATGAGTTCAGTTAGAAACCATTACTGCATTGCTGCTTCTTCAACAAATGATACCAAGATAATGAAACAAATTAGATAATAGAAGTAAATTAGAAAGTTGATTAAAAGTGTATTCTCTATCTGAATCATGAAAGAAAAAAAAAATGTGTTTCATGTCCCTTTAAGATAATTTTCAAATTACTTTTACTATCAAATTTACTTTGTTCTTTTGGTATAATTTGCTGAAAAGCATACCTAGGTAGGGTCAGGAGTAGCAGTGCACTTCTGAGAGCTAGCTGGTGACTGGTGGCTACACACAAACATCTCTTGTGATTGGCTCACCAGTTGTATTCAGCTAGGTTTCAGTAGTGCATTGCTACACTGGGGCTGACTTTAGCTATACATTAAACTCCTTTTCATGTGTTAAAGCCATGATTTTATGGCAACAACAGTGCAATAATAAATGCTCTAGCATATTAGAACATTTTCTCTTTTTTTTAGTGTTGCAAAAGGGATATGCACATATTCACGTGGGTGTTGCTGTTAGAGTTAATTAGGTTGTTGAATTCTGGATTATAAAGTAGAATAGGGTTTGGGTAGTAAAGGGTTAATGCAGTACAAAAGGTTGCAGCAAGGGTTATTGGAGGAACCAATGATTTGTAGGGATCAAATGAGAGAACTGGTGCATATTTAACATATATGATCTCTTCTAATTTTCTGTATCTTATATCTTCCTCTGTGCATATTTCCTGCTTGAAGCGTAGTATTGCTATTATAAGGTCAAAATACTGATAAATCCCTTCCTGGCTGAGCCACATATTTATATCACAGGGTGTAGTCAGCCCTGTGTGTATCAGTCAGTGTATAGCACCGCTGTATGTATCTCACAGTAAGCTTCCCTTTGCTCACCATAATAGAAATGAATTTTCCTTAATACAGGTGCTGAGAGTCCACGATCCATTACTCATGGGAACTAATACCAAAGCTGTGAAGTCCACGAGTAATAACATAAAGGGAGGGATTTAAAAAAAACATCTCTCTTTCACTATGATTATAATTAAATCCACAACCCCAATATATATATATATATATATATATATATATATATATATATATATATATATATATATATATATATATATATATTTATTTTAATTTTTTTTAATGTAGTTAAATCAGTCAAAAAAATCAAACTGAAGAACCTTTCTACCACAGGCTCCTTCAGTAGAAGCAAAAACATCAAAATGGTTGAATTTTGTAAAAGTATGCAAAGAAGACCAAGTAGCTGCTTTGCAAATCTCATTCTTGAAAGCCCAAGAAGTGACAACTAAGTAGAATGAGAAGTAATCCGTAATGTAATGAGAAGTAATGGGGGCTGACCTGCCTCCAAGTAAGCCTTGTGAATCAAAAGTTTCAACCAAGAGGCCAATGGAAAAGAAGAAACCTTAGGACCAAATGAATGAACAAACTAGAAGTTTGTCTAAAGTCCTACTCCTTAATAGCATCAATCTAATATTTCAATGCCCTAAAAAAAGATCTCTCTGAAGCATTCTTAGGATTGAGAGAGAATGCAGGAAAAACAATCTCTCTGCTAATGTTGTCAGAAGAAACAGCCTTAGGCAAAAAAAAATCACATGAAGTCCATAAAACTGCATTATCCTAATGAAAAATCAGATGAGGATCACAAAAAAGTGAAGATAACTCAGAATCTCTTCTAGCAGAAGAGAAAGCCAAAAGAAATAACACTTTCCAAGAAAGAAGTTTAATATGCACCTTATGCATAGGTTCAAAAGGAGGAGCCTGCAAAACCTTTTGACTTGATTACAGGTTTAATACGGACCACAGCTAGAACAAAACCATGAATATCAGGAAGATTAGCAATCTTCCTATGGAACAAAACTGAACAGGCAGAAATCTGCCCCATCAGAGAACTGACAAGTAGGCCTTTATAAAGACTGTCCTGTAAGAACTGCAAAATCCTAGGAATTCTGAGAGAATGTCAGAGAAAACCATGATCTACAAACCAAGAAATAAAGGCCTTTCAAACCCTGTAATAGATTCTCCAAGTTACAGGCTTACGAACCTGAATCACTGAATCAGAGAAACCCCTATGTCAGGACTAAACATTAAATATTCATGCCATTAAGTTCAGAGACTTGAGATCCAGATGGAAAAATAAATCTTGAGACAGAAGGTCTGATTGCAGAGGAAGAAGGAGACTAAGGA
Organism: Bombina bombina; assembly: GCF_027579735.1. Taxonomy (NCBI): domain Eukaryota; kingdom Metazoa; phylum Chordata; class Amphibia; order Anura; family Bombinatoridae; genus Bombina; species Bombina bombina. The sequence continues at coordinate 93,541,648 of NC_069502.1, read as the reverse complement.
GGGCATCTGGACATCGGAACCAGATCGGCATACCAAATAATGCAAGGCCACAATGGGGCAGTCAGGATTACTGAAGATTTCTCTAGGCTTATCTTTGGAAATCCCTCTGCGAAGAAGTACCAGATAAGGAAACAGATAAGAAAGCTGAAATGCCCAAGGAACTACTAGAGCATAAACTGACTCTGCCTGAGGATCCATGGACCTTGCAAAGTACTTGGGAAGTTAGTAGTTGAAACAAGAGGCCATCAGCTCTATCTCTTGGAGACACCAAAGATCCACAATCTGATTGAATACATCCTGGTGAAGAAGCCATACCCCTAGATGCAGAGATTGATGACTGAGAAAGTCTGCCTCCCCTGGAATATGAAACGCAAAAACTAGACAGGAATTAGTTTTTGCCCATGAGAGAATTAGACACCTCCATCATTGCTATGGAACTGTGAGTTCCCCCCTTATGGTTGACATAAGCCACTGCTGTCTGCTAGAACTGCTTATCTGTCTGGAAACGGAGATGAGACTCTGTTTTCTAAAGAGGCCAAGCTTGAAGAGCCCTGAAAATTGCACAGTTCTAAAACATTTATAGGAAGCGTTCTCGAGATCCCAAACAGCTCCCCAACCTGAGAGACTTGCATCTGTAGTGATCACAGTCCAGGTAGGATGAGCAAAAGAAGCCTCCTGAATAATAAACGGATGATGCAGTCACCAAGTTAGAGATTGACTTGTACTGGGATCCAAAAATATCCAGCTAGATTACGAGTTTTGAGGTAAGAGGGGTGTGGTATTAGCTTGCACACTATTGTCACCATTCACTTTCCTACTCGTATTACAGGTTTTCCTAAACCCGGCGTTAAAAGACAAGAAGTGAGCGTAGAGCAAACTTGTGCTCCATACTGCACTCCAATATCAGCGTTGCTTAAGTCAGTGGTGAGCTGGTTGTACGTGCTCGTGCACGATTTCCCCATAGACATCAATAGGGAGAGCCGGCTGCAAAAAAGCAGCGTTTAGCTCAGTAACGCAGCCCCATTGATTCCTATGGGGAAACACATTTTATGTTTACACCTAACACCCTAACATGAACCCCGAGTCTAAACACCCCTAATCTTACACTTATTAACCCCTAATCTGCCGCCCCCCCAGAAATGGTCGTCCAGATGGGCAGAAGTCTTCACCCAGATGGCATCTTCTATCTTTATCCTTCCGAAGCGGGTGGCTCCATTGAAGAGGATGCTCTGCGCCGGATGTCTTGAAGATGGAGCTGCTCTGCCTCAGAAGTATGAAGATAGAAGATGCAGTCTGGGTGAAGACTTCTGCCTGTCTGGAGGACCACTTCTGCCGGCTTCGTTGAGGACATCTTGCCGCTTGGATGAAGACTTCTCCCGGCTTCATTGAGGATGTTTGTCAGCTCTTCAAAACTGTAAGTGGATCTTCGGGGGTTAGTGTTAGGATTTTTTAAGAGTGTATTGGGTGGGTTTTATTTTTAGATTAGGGGTTTGTGCTGCAGTAGAGCTAAATGCCCTTTTAAGGGCAATGCCCATCCAAATGCCCTTTTCAGGGCAATGGGGAGCTTAGGTTTTTTTAGTTAGGGTTTTATTTCAGGGGTTGGTTGTGTGGATGGTGGGTTTTACTGTTGGGGTGGTTATTTGTATATTTTTTTTAAAGGTAAAATAACTGATTTCTTTGGGGCAATGCCCTGCAAAAGGCCCTTTTAAGGGCTATTGGTAGTTTAGTTTAGTTTAGGCTAGGGTTTTCTTTTTAATTTTGGGTGGGCTTTTTTTATTTTGATAGGGCTATTATATTAGGTGTAGATCTTGCCATTTGTTTTTTATTTTCTGTAATTTAGTGTTTCTTTTTTTGTAATTTAGCTAATTGTATTGAATTTAGTTCATTGTATTTAATTTAGGGAATGTATTTAATTGTAGGGTTAGGTTAGGTTTTATTGTAAGGCAGGTTAGGTTTTATTTTACAGGTAAATTTGTATTTATTTTAGCTAGGTAGTTATTAAATGGTTAATAACTATTTAGTAACTATTCTACCTAGTTAAAATAAATACAAACTTGCCTGTAAAATAAAAATAAAACCTAAGCTAGCTTCTATGTAACTATTAGTTATATTGTAGCTATCTTAGGGTTTATTTTACAGGTAAGTATTTAGTTTTAAATAGGAATTATTTAGGTAATCATTTATTTTAATTATATTTAAGTTAGGGGGAGTTAGGGTTAGGGTTAGACTTAGATTTAGGGGTTAATAAATTTAGTATAGTGGCAGCGACTTTGGGGGCGGGAGATTAGGGGTTAATAAATGTAGGTAGCTATGGCGATGTTAGGGACGGCAGATTGGGGTTAATAATATTTAACTAGTGTTTGCGAGGCGGGAGTGCGGCGGTTTAGGGGTTAATATGTTTATTCTAGTGGTGGCGATGTCGGGAGTGGCAGATTGTAATAACTGTATAACTGGAAAATATATGTAATAACTGTATAACTGGAAAATCACATGTTGCTATATTAAGAAAAGCTTTTCCAAGAGATAATATAAAGCAACTCGACCCCAAGGCCTGTACAGAAGGATCAAAAGACTACAATCCAATATAGATAAGACAGGTGACACCTGCTCTCCTTCCTGAGGACAGAAAATCAAATGTCATAAAGCTTCAAAGGACACAGGACAATGGCATCATAAATCTTCAAAGGGACTCAGATAAGGTCAGTCCTGAGATGGGTCACAAAGGTCAGATGGCATTAGGAAAACTCATTTCTTGGACCAGAGACATCTACAGGTAGTTAACTCAACAGATGAATTGAAGATGAATGGATTTGATTGGCTGGGACTGTCTTCATGGTGTGGCTGTTTGGCTATAAATATGTTTTGAGAAGCAGCTTGAAAGAGAGGAAAAAGGAAGGACAAATACACCTAGGTAACAGAGAGGCTTCATCTTCCTTTGCATGCACACATTATAGTGTAGATAGATTAGAAGAATAAAGCCTTGTATGTTAGACGCTTCTCTCACCACTCATGTTTAGATCTGTAATTTAATAAATTCATCCTAATATAAGACTGGTGTAAGTATCATTCTTTAAATAAGATAAATGGTATATAAAGGAAAAGCCTGACACAGATTTAAGTCACTGACCCAATATTAGGAAAGGGGCTTTTTCACACAGATTAGGGGTTAATAATTTTTTTTTAGTGTTTGCGATGTGGGAGGGCCTCGGTTTAGGGGTTAATAGGTAGTTTATGAGTGTTAGTGTACTTTTTAGCACTTTATTTATGAGTTTTAGGCTACATCTTTGTAGTGTAAAACTCATAACTACTGACTTTGGATTGTGGTACGAATCTTGACGGGATTGGGTGTACCACTCACTTTTTGACCTCCCAGGATAAGCTTGTAATTCCGGCACTATGGAAGTCCCATTGAAAAACGACTATACGCAATTTACATAAGTTGATTTGCGGTAAGGCCAAAAAAGTGTGCGGTGCCTCTAAATCTGCAAGACTTGTAATACCAGCGGTAGTGAAAAAGCAGCGTTATAACCTGATAGCGCTGCTTTTTCACTATAACGCAAAACTTGTAATGTAGCCGATCCTTTGGGACAGCTGAATATTATCTCTGCATAATTGAAGCAGCATACAAAGCTGAAGAGGCCTCATGTGGAAATGTGCAAATGGAATTGCATCTGAAGCTACAATAATGAGACCTAGGACTTCCATACAAAGAGCAACTGAGGGAAAAGAGAGACACTGAAGGTTCAGACAAGCTAGCACCAATTTTAACTTTCTCTGCTCTGTCATAGAAAGACTCATGGAGACTGAATCTATTTGAAATCTCAAAAAAAGTTACTTTTGGTTGGGGATCAAAAACTTTTTTGAATATTGATCCTCAAACCATGCTGTTAAAGAAACAACAAGAGTCGGTTGGTGTGAGATTCTGCTAAAGGAAAAGACGGAGCTTGAACCAAGATGTCGTCCAGGTATAGAAACACTGCAATACTCTGAGACCTAATCACAGACAAAATGGCACCTAGAACATTTATGAATATTCTTGGAGCTGTAGCTAAACTAAAAGGTAGAGCAACAAACTGAAAATGCCTGTCTAGAAAGGCAAACTTTAGAAACTGGAAATGTTCTTTGTGAATTGGAACATGAAGGTAAGCATCCTTTAAATCTATTGTAGAGATAAACTGACCTTGCTGAATGAAAGGCAGAATAGTCCAAATAGTTTCCATTTTGAAAGATGGAATTCTTACATATTTGTTAAGAGCTTTCAGATCCAGAACTGGTCTGAAAGTTAATGAAGAGGTTTGAATAAAATCCCATCCGCTGTTCCTGCAAAGGAACTGGAACAATCACTCAAATAGTTTCCAGATCTGAGACAGACTTGGAAAAAAGCTTGAGATTTTACAGGATTCCTTGGAACATTGGACAGAAAAACCTTCCCCTTGGAGCCCTTGTTCATATTTCATATCCCTGAGAAACTATATTCAGAACCCACTGATCTTCAATAGACTGAAACCCAGCCTCCTGAAAGAAGCTTAATCTGCCCCCACTAGAATATCTGGATCAGGGGCTGCACCTTCATGCAGTTTTGGTAGTAGGGATAGATTTCTTACCCTGCTTTGGCTTGTTTCAGTTAGCACTAGTTCTCCAGGCTGAACCACAGGTGCCTTGCTCCTGGGCAGAGGAGTCAACCTTTTGTTACTTATTCTGACTAAAGTAACGAAAACAATTAGAAACTTTAGATTTCCCTCTAGACTTTTTGTCCTGAGGAAGAAAAGTCCCATTTCCTCCAGAAACAGTAGATATTATATAATCTAAATTAGAACCAAACAATTTCTTTCACTGAAAGGAATGAGATAATCATCTGGATTTTGACACCATATCAGCAGACTTGGATTTAAGCCATAAAGACATGCTTTTGACATTAATCTTCGTAATATCAAATACAGCATCACAAATGAAAGAATTGGCACTTGAGTAAAACCAAAATGATTTGCGCTAGTATAGTCATTAGAATACTGTTCTGAAAGACAACCAGTAAGTAGAAGCAGCAGCCATATCAGCCATAGAAATAGCTGGCCTGAGCAAATACCCATCTTGTAAAAAGGCCCTTCTATGAAAATACTCTAGTTTTCTATCTAAAGGGTCTTAAAAAAAAGTACTGTCTTCCAAGGGAATAGTAGTACTTTTAGATAGAGTTTAACTGGCCCCATCAACCTTTGGAACTGTTTCCCCCAAATCAATATTAGCATCAGGTAAAGGATATAACTTTTTAAACCCTGCAGAAGGAGTAAATTAATTACCTGGCTTAGATCATTCCTAGAAATTATGTCAGAGACAGCATCAGGAATAGGGAAAACCTCAGGGAGATTAACAACAGTTTTAAAAACTAAATTTAAAAGATTACAAGGCTTATCAGAAACTTTAGGATCTTTAACCCCTAAAGTAATTAAGACCTTGTTTAAAAGAGAACGAATATGTTCAACTTTAAACAAAAAATAGGAAATTTCAGGTTCAACATCAGTTGAAGAGTCCTCATCACCAGAGGAAACTTCACCATCTGAAGACTAAACAGTATCCCTGGTCTCAGAAAACAGAATTTGTAGAAGATAAAATCTAAACTGACCTTTTATGCTTGTTTGAAGGTGGGAGAGCAGCCAGCGCCTCAGAAAATGCAGCCTTGATAAAAAAAAAAATTACAGTAGGTAAAACCATATCAGTATTCTCCTATAATGAACAAACAGCTGGTGCATTAATACCCAAAGAAACAGCATTAGTTTGGTCTGATTGCATTAATAATTATAAACTTAAGTCACATAAATGAGCTAGAGAAGGCACCTCAGCCCTTTTACAATTAGCACACCCAATAATGGTAGAAAGGTGTTCAGGAGACTCAGTTTCCCGGGTACGTATAGGGACAGAATCAGACTGCTCCATTTTAGCATATGGCAAAGCAATGCAATGCAATAAACACTATAACCCTCTTAAAAAGCTCTTGAGAAATTAAAATCACTTACCCCCTCCTAAGAAGCTTTTAAAAAACCTCACAGGTAAAATGCACACTAAGCCAAACTGCAAAACAAAGCAGGAGACATTAACATAACATCCGAAGAGCAGATAACGCTCATCAAAGAGAATTAACATTTGTGATAATAACTAACAGCTATAAGGAATTTAGTGCACCAAAAACCTGACGTGCGCTTACCCGATGGGATGTACGTGTACTAACCCGACATGAGGAAACAATCCGACGCGCAAAGGAACTATAGCAGACTAAAGGGACATGCACTAATCCAACAGACGTGCGCAACTGCAACGTGTGTAACCAACAAGCCAACGTGCAAAATTTAAACTAAGTGTGCCAAAAAAGTCAAAGCGTACAAAACAGCAAGGGAGTAGTGAAAACAATTCTGTCCCAGGGCTATGTATTTAGACTGAAAACCCCTGTCTCTGAAGAATCAAATGAGGTATGTGTGAGGTGGGAAGGGTTTATGTAGGGCTCTTGGGGTTTGGGATCTTTGTCTCCTCCTAGCGGTAGAGAACAGTAATTCCCAGTAGTAATGGATCGTGGACTCTCGCCAGCTGTAATAAAGAAAGAAATTCTATTATTATTCTGTGCATGTTTCTTAAAGGGAAATTAAACACTTTGAAATGGTAATATAAAATTATAAATTTTATATATATAAAAAACTTTGCAATATACTTTCATTATTTATTTTGTCCCCTTTTCCTATAATTCCATTCTGAAATTGTGAGCATTTCAGTTTCTGTTAGAAATGGAAGTGCAGAACACTGTTATATACCACACAGCCATTGTCTGCACACTCTAGTGACCTATTTATAACTGGCCCTAATTGGCCACAGCAGAGAAGGTAACCTAAGTTACAACATGGCAGCTCCCATTGTTTTATATACACTAAAACTTTATACTTATTTTGTCACTATTTAAACAAGTAATGAAACTATAAAAAATAAATCTATGTGTTATTCTCAGACTAATCTTTTCTTTGAATGCTTCATTCTATCTAGCATTTATTTATGCCTAGATTACGAGTGGTGTGCTAACTGTAGCGCAAGTGCGATATCATTTTTTTAGGCTCCCTAGAGCGTCTTCAGCCTCTCTAGTCCTTATGTTTTTCAATACCGATATCGCACTTGCGCTACAGTTAGGCAATAAAGAAACTTTCAGCATGAAGTATTTTATGCTTCATGACTGAAAGTCCCCTATATTTGTTGCACTGGTAAATCCTAGTGTTTCAGAAACGCTCGGATTTACTATCACTTTTATGTCTCTTTAATTGTTTTATCATTAGGAATTACAAGTTCTGCTCTATTAAGGTTTCAGGCCCTATTATAACTACTATATAACATAATGTTATCACTTGTTGTTATAATGACCACTTTGGTAACAAATCTATCTATACTATCACTCCTATTCAGCACATACCGAGATTACCCTATTACAACAGATTTACACGTTTGATTGCTGCTTTTTATTAAATTCACTGATGATTTTCATGTTTGTGCACAATTTCAAGTTTGAACGCAATCATACGTTTGTGCACGTTTTTATTTTTGTGCACATTTTTATGTTTGTCCACATTTTTATGTTTATGCACATCTTATGTAGTATTATTGATTATCATTATTATTTTCCTTTTTATTCACTGTATAACTGGACTTTTTCATAGTTACATATATTTGTCACTAGTATTTTATGTATTTTTATGCTTAGGAATGACATTAGCATAAAAATACATATACATACACTAAATATATAGTGATAAATAACCAGCTATATTCATAGCACAAACATATTTATTATGGTTAGGAAAATATGACATTCACAATCCATGCCACTGATTTAACAATCTGCACTGTCTGAATACCGTTAAATGGATAATCATAACCCCATCCATAATCCTTTAAAACACAAAATTATTAGACAAATCAGCATTTGACTGTTTCTAATTGATTCATATGGGTGGAGCCATCTGAAGGGGTGGGGTCTAGTGACCCACCATCTTCAAACTTCACCAGCCGCCACTGGTGGATATGTACAGTAAATGGGCATGAAACCTACATTATTTCTTTCATGATTCAGATAGAGCTAAAGTGACCAGATCTCCCAGACCCAAATTCAAGACACCTCAGACTCAAATTCAGGACACTTTAGGCTCAAATTCGGGACACTTCAGACTCAAATTCAGGACACCTCAGACTCAAATTCAGGACACCTTTATAAATGTTGTAAAGGAGGTTAAAAAAAACAATCTAAAAATGTATAGAGGAATGTGAAAATAGTTTACCTAAACTGAAAGCCAGTAGTAAAACCTATTGCTAAGATAAACTGTTATCTTTCTTTTAAAATAAAGCAGAGCTGCACACTCCAATCTTAGCAATAGATCTTACTATTGGCGTTCACATGCCTGTATACATTCGAAATTTTTAAAAGTTTTTTTTAACCATCTCCTACATACAGACTATACATGTAAAAACAAGTGGGCGCCACTCTACTGACTTTATACATACAGGTGGCGCCACATCACATAACAACGGAATATAAAAGGTATATTAAAAATTACCTTACACACACACAAATACACACGTGCACACAAATATACACACATGCCTGAATACATGCACATATACACACACACAAATACACACACACATGCAAAAGTACATACAACATGGACATAAATATACAGACATGCACAAACACTAGTCCACACATGCAGAAAAACACACATGCACAAACACACAAATATATGCACACACACAACACATGCACACAAATACACACATGTACAAACACATACAGTACACATACAGTACACATACAGTACACATGCACACAAACACACAAAATGCCTCTCTCTCACAAACACAATGTCTCACTCACACACAGTATCTTAAATGCTCATAGTATTGTACACACACACACTCTCTCACACTAATACAGTGTCTCTCATGCTCTCAGTAATCTACACACACAGACACACAAACATACACACACAGTGTCTCACACACACATATTCACACACAAACATACATACATACACAGGCACACACCCTGACACATAGTGTCTCTCTCACACAAACACACAGATACAAAGGGGCCTATTTATCAAGCCGTCAACCGTAAATACGCTGGAATTCCGCAGCGTAATTGTGGCGAGCCTGATTCCCCATATTTATCAAACCCTACAGACCGGAAAAAGTAGAATTTTATGACGTAACATACGATCCGCCGGTCAATGTCTGACACAGATCGATGCTTACGTCATTACAGATGTTCCAAATGCAAATTCGGCACTATCTGACTACTTTTGCAAGTTAACAAATTTCTACCAGGTACGCTCGGCACTATTCCGGCCCTGCGTACCTGGTTTTCAATCATGCCATAGGAATCACTGGGAGTCTGAAAGCAGCGAAAGCTCATGTTCGCTGCTGCCCGATATCCCATTGATTCCTATGGGAGAATAAAGTTACGTTTACACCTAACACCCTAACATAACCCCCGAGTCTAAAAACCCGTAATCTGCCGCCCCCTACACCGCCACCACCTACATTATACTTATTAACCCCTAATCTGCTTCCCCTACACCACCGCCACCTACATTATACTTATTAACCCCTAATCTGCTGCCCCGACACCGCCGCCACCTACATTATACTTATTAACCCCTAATCTGCTGCCCCGACACCGCTGCCACCTACATTATACTTATTAACCCCTAATCTGCCCCCCTATACCGCCGCCACCTACATTATGTTATTAACCCCTAATCTGCCGTCCCCAACGTTGCCGCCACTATATTAAATTTATTAACCCCTAAACCTAAGTCTAACCCTAACACCCCCCTAACTTAAATCTAATTTAAATAAAGATAAATACAATTACTATCATTAACTACATTGTTCCTATTTAAAACTAAATACTTACCTATAAAATAAACCCTAATATAGCTACAATATAACTAATAGTTACATAGTAGCTAGCTAAGGGTTTATTTTTATTTTACAGGCAAGTTTGTATTTATTTTAACTAGGTAGAATAGTTACTAAATAGTTATTAACTATTTAATAACTACCTATCTAAAATAAATACAAAAGTACCTGTAAAATAAAACCTAACCTAAGTTACAATAACACCTAACACTACACTATAATTAAATAAATTAACTAAATTAAATACAATTAACTAAATTAAATACAATAACATAAATTAAATTAGCTAAAGTACAAAAAAACAAACACTAAATTACAGAAAATAAACAAATTACAGAAATTTAAACTAATTACACCTAATCTAATAGCCCTATCAAAATAAAAAAAGCCCCCCAAAATAAATAAAAACCTTAGCCTAAACTAAACTACCAATAGCCCTTAAAAGGGCCTTTTGCGGGGCATTGCCCCAAAGTAATCAGCTCTTTTACCTGAAAAAAAATACAAACAACCCCCCCCAACAGTAAAACCCACCACCCACACAACCAACCCCCCCAAAAAATGCTAACTAAAAAACCTAAGCTCCCCATTGCCCTGAAAAGGGCATTTGGATGGGCATTGCCCTTAAAAGGGCAGTTAGCTCTTTTGCAGCCCAAAGCCCTAACCTAAAAATAAAACCCACCCAATACATCCTTAAAAAAAAACTAACACTAACCCCCTAAAGATCGACTTACCGGGAGACGTCTTCATCCAAGCCGGGCAAAGTGGTCCTCCAGACGGGCAGAAGTCTTCATCCAAGCTGGGCAGAAGTGGTCCTCCAGATGGCAGAAGTCTTCATCCAGACGGCATCTTCTATCTTCATCCATCCGGCTCGGAGCGGGTCCATCTTCAAGACATCCGACGTGGAGCATCCTATTCGGCCGACGACTACCTGACAAATGAAGGTTCCTTTAAGTGACGTCATCCAAGATGGCGTCCCTTAGATTCCGATTGGCTGATAGAATTTTATCAGCCAATCGGAATTAAGGATTGAGCTTGCATTCTATTGGCTGATTGAAACAGTCTGGATGAAGACTTCTGCCATCTGGAGGGCCACTTTTGCCCAGCTTGGATAAAGACTTCTGCCCGGCTTGGATGAAGATGTCTCCCAGTAAGTCGATCTTCAGGGGGTTAGTGTTAAGTTTTTTTAAGGGTGTATTGGGTGGGTTTTATTTTAAGGTTAGGGCTTTGGGCTGCAAAAGAGCTAACTGCCCTTTTAAGGGCAATGCCCACCCAAATGCCCTTTTCAGGGCAATGGGGAGCTTAGTATTTTTTTGAGGGGGTTGGTTGTGTGGGTGGTGGGTTTTACTGTTGGGGGGTTGTTTGTATTTTTTTTACAGGTAAAAGAGCTGATTACTTTGGGGCAATGCCCCGCAAAAGGTCCTTTTAAGGGCTATTGGTAGTTTAGTTTAGGCTAGGGTTTTTTTTTATTTTGGGGGGGGGGGCTTTTTTATTTTGATAGGGCTATTAGATTAGGTGTAATTAGTTTTCTGTAATTTGTTTCTTATTTTCAGTAATTTAGTGTTTGTTTGTTTTTGTACTTTAGACAATTTAATTTAATTTAGGTTATTGTATTTAATTTAGTTAATTGTATGTAATTTAGTTAATTGTATTTAATTGTAGTGTAGTGTTAGGTGTTAGTGTAAGACAGGTTAGGTTTTATTTTACAGATACTTTTGTATTTATTTTAGCTAGGTAGTTATTAAATAGTTAATAACTATTTAATAACTAGTCTACCTAGTTAAAATAAATACAAACTTGCTTGTAAAATAAAAAAAGCCTAAGCTAGCTACAATGTAACTATTAGTTATATTGTAGCTATCTTAGGGTTTATTTTATAGGTAAGTATTTAGTTTTAAATAGGAATAATGTAGTTAATGATAGTAATTGTATTTATATTTATTTAAATTAGATTTAAGTTAGGGGGTGTTAGGGTTAGACTTAGGTTTAGGGGTTTATAAATTTAATATAGTGGCGGTGACGTTGGGGACGGCATATTAGGGGTTAATAAGTATAATGTAGGTGGCGGCAGTGTAAGGGGGGCAGATTAGGGGTTAATAACATAATGTAGGTGGCGGTGGTGTAGGGGGTGGCAGATTAGGGGTTAATAAGTATAACGTAGGTGGCGGTGGGCTCCGGGAGTGGCGGTTTAGGGGTTAATAACTTTATTAAGTTGCGGCGGGGTCTGGTAGCAGCGGTATAGGGGTAAAACAGTATAGTATAGTGTGGGTGTTTAGTGACAATATACCAATAAAGCTGGGAAAAAGCCAAAGAGCAGCGAGATCGATGACTGTTAGTTAACAGTCCGCTGCTCATCGCCCCGTACTTGGTGCGCGGCTTTTTGACAGCTTTTTTGGTAACTTTGGAGAATGTATTCAGGTCCGCGGCAGCGATGTTAGGCGATCTTAGGCGAGCGTATTGGTGCTGGCGAATACAAGTAAGTTGACGGGTTGATAAATAGGGGCCAAAGACTGATACAGAAAATAAACAAAACTAACAGGCAGACAAAAAGGACACATTTAAAGGGACAGTCTACTCCAGAATTGTTATTGTTTAAAAAGGTAGATAATCCCTTTTATTACCCATTCCCCAGTTTTGCATAACCAACACTGTTATAGAAATATACTTTTTACCTCTGTGATTACCTTGTATATAAGCTTCTCCAGGCTGCTCCCTTATTTCAGTTCTTTTGACACGTGCATTTTAGCCAATCAGTGCTCACTATATGGCACACATAAGCTAGCGCTGTCTAGCTGTGAAAAACTGTCAATATGCACTGAGATAAGAGGTGGCTTTTAAGGGCTTAGAAATTAGCTAGGTTTAGCTTTCAATTAAGAATATCAAAAGAACAAAGCAAATTTTATGATAAAAGTAAATTGGAAAGATGTTTAAAACTGCAGCATAAAGTCTGTAGTCTGATTACACACTGACACTCTCACTCCCCAGCCCTCATTGTGTAGCACATTCATACCCAAAACTCCCAACAAGCCATTTTCTCAGTCCGGCAGGGAGCAGCAGCACAGGCTTTGGGGGTACTGAAATGGCTGGGGGGGAACCTAGTACCTTAAACCCTTCAGTAGTGGGACTGCACCCCAGCTGGGGGCTACAGTTAGTTAGTGGAGGGAGATCCCACAGATAGTGTGGTGTGTGTCACTGTTAGTGGTGTCTGACCTGATTAGTAGGGTGTCTGCCGCCAGTTACTATGTGTGTGCTTGCCCTGAGTTACCGGGCACTAAGGTGCCCTCACTTAACGAGCCCGGTAGTTCTCCAGGGACAACAGCTTCCCTCAGACATTCACCATCCAGTGGGTGTAAATGTCCCGCTTCTAATGCAGGGTGAGGGCTGTCAGGATAAGCACAAGCAGCAGACCTCTGAGCATGACTGGGGCAAGTCTGGCTGGAGTCAGGAGCTAGAGGGATTTAGGGGGGCAGCTAGCTAGTCATGGCCAGGGAAAGGGCTGGGCAATACAGGGGCACACTCACAGATGTGTATCACTGATCCTAAAAACTTACAACACGTTACTGTAATCACTGATATGTAAGTTCTGAACACATGTACATTAGGGTTTCCACCTGTCCGGGAATGACCCGGACAGTTCAGGTTTCCATTTGTGTGTCCAGGTTTGAAGCTTAGTCAGACCTGAACATGCAAATGTCAGGGTTTGGTGGGAAATGTGGTACAAATATAGACTGTCTAGTATCACTGTACTAGTACTGGCCTTCTTACAGAGTGATGGCTCCTACATGATGTGTAGCTGTGGAGTGAGAGTGTGTGTGTGTCTGTGTGTGAGAGAGTAAGTGTCTTTGTGTGAGAGAGAGTGTGTTTGAGAGAATGTGTGTGAGAGTGTGTGTGTGTGAGCATCTGTTTTTGTGAGAGTTTGTGTGTCTGTGTTTGTCAGTGTCTTTGTGTGTGTGAAAGAATGAGTGTCTTTGTGTGTGTTTGAGAGAGAATGTGTGTGTGAGCGGGAGTATCTTTGTGCTTGTGTGAGAGTTTGTGTAAGATGTGTGTTAGTGTATGAGATTGAAAGTGTGAATATGTATGTGAGAGTTTGTGTAAGATGTGTGTTAGTGTATGAGATTGAGAGTGTGAATATTTATGTGAGAGTTTGTGTAAGATATGTGTTAGTGTATGAGATTGAGAGTGTGAATATTTATGTGAGAGTTTGTGTTTATTTGCTATTATACGTAGTGTGTACTTTGCAAATAAAATGTCCTGTGCTGTGCACAGTGCAAGAGTGTTTCAGATTGGCCTGAACTAAAAGGTGACAACCCTAATGTACTTTTGTGCAAGTGTACACAGTTATACATACACAAAGCCCACATAGCCTCGCACATTCCTCATTGCCAGCAACTGCAGCCCAGGTAACCCTCACGGTCCTTCCAGACAAAATCCAGTGGAAGTCACAGTCACTGAAGGCAAAGTGCACATGGAATGGAGGAGGGTGAGGGATGAATTCTCTCACTCAGGCTGTCACCACTATGCTGCTTCTTCCTGATTTTGGAAATCTATCCCTCACATTGTCCCACATCCCTACTGAAGTTCACCGCTGGATTCAAATGTAACTTAAGAGGCAAACTTCAGTAGAGATGTGGGACATTGCAAGGGCAGACTCTGCAAATTCGGAACCATCCGGGACACCAGAAAAATTTGGAACAGAAGTCCCAAACTTGTGACTTTCCTGGAAAATCTGGCATGGATGTCACCTTAGTAGAGCTGCAATTTTAAACAACTTTCCAATTTACTTTTGCTATCTAATTTGCTTCATTCTCTCTGAAAGAGCAGCAATGCATTACTGGGAACTAGCTTAGCAATATTAAGAGATATATGTGAAGCCACCAATCCGAAGCTAGCTTCCAGGAGTGAATTGATGCTCCTGGGACTATCTAGATATGTGGGGTTTTTCAACTAAGGATACCAAAAGAGCAAAGCAAATTAGATGATAGAAGAAAATTGGAAAATTGTTTAACCCCTTGAGTGCTAACGACGGCTCTGAGCCGTCGCAGAGTTTCCCACTCAGGTGCTAACTACGACTCAGAGCCGTCGCTAGCACTCTCCCACCTTGAGGTGATTCTGGGGGCTCCTACCCGGCGATCAGGCCTGTATAGTGACAGTCATCGCCGGGGCTTCACATTTTGCACGGTGACGTCACACGCAATGACGTGATGACATCATTGCGCAACTTTATTTAAAAATGACAATGACAAGTATAGGGAAAGGGGGCATGCTGCTTAGAAGCCTGTATCTCAGGCATCTAAGCAGCTACAGACCCCCAAGACCCACTGTTGGAAAACCCACCTGTCCAATGGCGTAAGTCTTGGGGATCTGAAAAAAAAAAAAGAAGTTAAAAAAATATATATATTTAAAACATTTAAAAAAACTTGAATCACCTTAGCACCCAGGTGGGAAAGTGCTTAGATTTGCATACTCAACAATGCATGATAACAAGACTATGCAAAAGTACTTAGTCTGAAGTTCAAATGAGTAGTAGAAATTTTTCTGACATTTTTTAAAGTTATGTCTATTACCACTCCCCCTGTATCATGTGACAGTCATCAGCCAATCACAAATGCATATACGTATATTCTGTGAATTCTTGCACATGGTCAGTAGGAACTGGTGTCTCAAAAAGTGTAAATATAAAAAGACTGCACATTTTGTTAAAATAAGTAAATTGGAAAGTTGTTTAAAATTGCATGCTCTATCTGAATCATGAAAGTTTAATTTTGACTTGAGTTTCCCATTAAATTTCATGCTTTGGGGCCGAATTATCAAGCACTGAATGGAGCTTGATGCATTACATTATACTTGATGCTCGCTGGAAACAGAAGTTATAAAGCCGCGATCTAAAGACCGCTGCTCCATAACTTGTCTGCCTGCTCTGAGGCGGCGGACAGAAATCAACCCGATTGAATACGATTAAGTTGATTGACACCCCTTGCTAGCGGCTGATTGGCCCCGAATCTGCAGGGGGCGGTATTGCACAAGCAGTTCTGGTGAAATGCTTGTGCAATGATAAATGCAGACAGGGTATGCTGTCTTCATTTATCTATGTGCAGCGGACATGATACGCTGAAGCATGAAAGTTGAATTTTGACTTTACTGTCCCTATAATGTCATGAGAATAGTTAACCTTAGAAAAACTAGATTACATGAACTGTATCAGCTTCAATAAACATAATAACTTTATTTTCATATATTATTTCAGATTGAATGTTTTATGGATTATTTTTAAAGGGACACTGAACCCAAATTTTTTCTTTCATGATTCAGATAGAGCATGCAATTTTAAGCCACTTTCTAATTTATTCCTATTATCAATTTTTCTTCGTTCTCTTGCTATCTTTATTTCAAAAAGAAGACATCTAAGCTTTTTTTTTATTCAGAACTCTGGACAGCACTTTTTTATTGGTGGATGAGTTTATCCACCAATCAGCAAGAACAACCCAGGTTGATCACCAAAAATGGGCCAGCATCTAAACTTACTTTCTTGCATTTCAAATAAAGATACCAAGAGAATGAAGAAAATTTGATAATAGGAGTAAATTAGAAAGTTGCTTAAAATGTCATGTTCTATCTGAATCACAAAAGAAAAAATTTGGGTACAGTGTCCCTTTAACCCCTTAATGACAACTGACGTACCAGGTACGTCATGCATTAACAATCAGTTAATGACAATAGACGTACCTGGTACGTCAGTTGTCTAACAGAGTGCTGGAAGCGATCACAATCGCTTCCAGCAGCTCTGAGGGTATTGCAGTGATGCCTCCATATGGAGGCATCCTGCAATACCCCTTTACAAGCCTCCGATGCAGAGAGAGCCACTCTGTGGCCCTCTCTGCACCGGAGCGTCGTTGGTGGGTGGGAGCAAGGCAGGGAGGTGGGTGGGCGGCCTGCCAAGGGCCTGTGATTTGGAGGGGGGCGGGATCGGAGGCCGGATCGGATGCGGCAGTGTCCGGGGGCGCGCACGGACGTGCGGGCGCGTGCACGGGGCGGGAGCGGGTGGGAACTGCTACACTACAGAAAACACGGATTTTAATTCAATAAACGATCGGGGGGGGGGGTTGGGGAAGGGGGGGGGTTAGGGTGGGTTGGGGGGGGGTTAGGGTGGGTTGGGGGGGGGAAGCTACACTACAGAAAATGGGAAAAAAAACACAAAAAAACACAAAAGCACATTTTTTTTTAAGAAACTGGGTACTGGCAGACAGCTGCCAGTACCCAAGATGGTGCCCATTAAGTTAGAGGGGGAGGGTTGGAGAACTGTTTGATGGGGGATCTGTGAGTTTGGGGGCTAAGGGGGGATTCTATACAGCAGCATATGTAAATATGCTATAAAAAAAAAATATATATACCTTTTTATCTTAGTACTGGCAGACTTTCTGCCAGTACTTAAGATGGCGGGAACAATTGTGGGGTGGGGGAGGGAATATAGCTGTTTGGGAGGGATCAGGGGGTCTGATGTTTCAGGTGGGAGGCTGATCTCTACACTAAAGCTAAAATTAACCCTGCAAGCTCCCCACAAGCTACCTAATTAACCCCTTTACTGCTAGCCATAATACAAGTGTGATGCGCAGCAGAATTTAGTGGCCTTCTAATTACCAAAAAGCAACGCCAAAGCCATATATGTCTGCTATTTCTGAACAAAGGGGATCCCAGACAAGCATTTACAACCATTTGTGCCATAATTGCACAAGCTGTTTGTAAATAATTTCAGTAAGAAACCAAAAATGTAGAAAAATGTAAAAAAAAATTTTATTTGAACGTATTTGGCGGTGAAATGGTGGCATGAAATATACCAAAATGTGCCTTGATCAATACTTTGGGTTGTTTACTACACTACACTAAAGCTAAAATTACCCCAAAAAGCTCCCTACATGCTCCCTAATTAACCCCTTCACTGCTGGGCATAATACAAGTATGTGTGCAGTGGCATTTAGCGGCCTTCTAATTACCAAAAAGCAACGCCAAAGCCATATGTCTGCTATTTCTGAACAAAGGGGATGCCAGAGAAGCATTTACAACCATTTTTGCCATAATTGCACAAGCTGTTTGTAAACAATTTCAGTGAGAAACCGAAAGTTTGTGAAAACATTTGTGAAAAAGTGAACGATTTTTTGTATTTGATCGCATTTGGCGGTGAAATGGTGGCATGAAATATACCAAAATGGGCCTAGATCAATACTTTGGGATGTCTTCTAAAAAAATATATATACATGTCAAGGGATATTCAGAGATTCCTGAAAGATATCAGTGTCCCAATGTAACTAGCAGTAATTTTGAAAAAAAGTAGTTTGGAAATAGCAAAGTGTTACTTGTATTTATGGCCCTATAACTTGCAAAAAAAGTAAAGAACATGTAAACATTGGGTATTTCTAAACTCAGGACAAAATTTAGAAACTATTTAGCATGGGTGTTTTTTGGTGGTTGCAGATGTGTAAAAGATTTTGGGGCTAAAAGTTAAAAAAAAGTGTTTTTTTTCCATTTTTTCCTCATATTTTATATATTTTTTATAGTAAATTATAAGATATGATGAAAATAATGGTATCTTTAGAAAGTCCATTTAATGGCGAGAAAAACGGTATATAATATGTGTGGGTACAGTAAATGAGTAAGAGGAAAATTACAGCTAAACACAAACACCGCAGAAATGTAAAAATAGCCATTGTCATTAAGGGTAAGAAAATTGAAAAATGGTCCGGTCATTAAGGGGTTAAGAAACATCCAATTAACACTCATAATATCTATTCCATATATAATGACTCCTAAGCTATTTTAGTTTTCACAATGAAACTACAACAAATTAATACACCTTTAAAACAAACCTTTGCTTATTATTACAAAAAAAATCAAATATTGATGAATAATCTCATTTTATAATATTCATCAACAGGTAAGAGAAATATACAAATAAAAAGAGAAAGAGGAGATCGTTTCTGTATTGTAGTATTTTTTCTGGAACATCACAAGTTACATAGTCTACACTATTAAATAGTTTTCTAAGATGTCAGGTTTGTGTCTCAGTTCCTCAGGTCAATAGAATAAAGAGACAGAATCCTGCAACCACATGTGTTTATGTTGCTATGGTGACTGAGTTGCCTGGAAACGGAAAACGCTGGAGAGTTACAAGAATACAGAGACACAGTAACTCTAAGCAATAGTCAGGGGAGGAAGGAGAGACAACAAAATACTGATAAATACATAAAGGGGAAAACTGCTGGAAAGAGACTAAAAAACACAGATTTTAGGCTGCAGGAAATCAGAGACAACGTGCAGAAATAATTAGATATTAAAGAGGCCAGAGGGGAGTCTTAGAGAAGCCCAGATATGGCTTCACACCCTGTGCATGGGCTGCCATTTCTGCCTGGAAATACTTACAGAGATCCTACGGTAAGTGCTTCCCGGGTGACATATAAAATAGTGACAACCTGTGTCTTGTGAGTATGACATCATGCTATTAGCTTTAATTTGCTGGTCTAGTGAAGAAATGCTACAAAATGATATATTTAAGGTATTGTACAAACAAGCTTCAAATGAACTTTTAGTTTTTGCTACAGATATCAGGAAGTGGAGATGTAATGGAGATATATTGTAACTTGCAGGACTTAGGACCTGGAGGGTGCTGCAAGGGAGGATACATGTGCAGTTTATATACAGGTCCCCATGAGTGTGATTGTGATCTGGGATGTATGTGCAGGGGGCAGGCAGTTTATATACACAGTACGTGAGTGTGATTATGACCTGGGGTGTAATGTTCTGCAGGGGTGAAAGAAGGGGCAGTGTATACACCGACCAACATGAATGTGATTGTGACCTGGGGTGCAATGTTCTGCAGGGTAGCAAGAAGGGGCAGTGTATATACAGGGCAGTGTCTGAGTGTGACTGTGACCTGGGGTGTAATGTTCTGCAGGGGTTAAGGAGGGGCAGTCCATATACAGGTCAGTACTTGAGTGTGACTGTATCCTGGGGTGTAATGTTCTGCAGGGAGGAGCAGTGTATATACAGGTCAGTACCTGAGTGGGACTGTGACCTGGGGAGTAATGTTCGGCAGGGAAGTAAGGAAGGGCAGTGTATATACAGGTCAGTGTCTCAGTGTGACTGTGACCTGGGGAGTAATGTTCTGCAAGGGGTAAGGAGGGGCAGTTCATATACAGGTCAGTACTTGAGTGTGACTGTATCCTGGGGTGTAATGTTCTGCAGGGAGGAGCAGTGTATAAACAGGTCAGTACCTGAGTTGGACTTTGACCTGGGGAGTAATGTTCTGCAGGGAAGTAAGGAAGGGCAGTGTATATACAGGTCAGTGGCTGAGTGTGACTGTGACCTGGGGTGTAGTGTTCTGCAGCGGGTAAGGAGGGGCAGTGCATATACAGGTCAGTACTTGAGTGTGACTGTATCCTGGGGTGTAATGTTCTGCAGGGAGGAGCAGTGTATATAGAGGTCAGTACCTGAGTGTGACTGTGACCTAAGGTGTAATGTTCTGCAGGGGAGCAAGGAGGGGCAGTGTATATACAGGTAAGTAACAGTGTGCTTGTGACCTGTTGTGTAATGTTCTGCAGGAAAGTAAGGAAGGGGTAGTGCATATACAGGTTAGTGTCTGAGTGTGACTGTGACCTGGGGTGTAATGTTCTGCAGGGGAGCAAGAAGGGGCAGAGTATATACAGGTCAGTACCTCAGTTTGACTGTTACCTGGAATGTAATGTTCTGCAGGGGAGCAAGGAGGGGCAGTGTATATACAGGTCAGTATCTGAGTGTGACTGTGACCTGGGGTGTAATGTTCTGCAGGGGAGCAAGAAGGGGCAGTGCATATACAGGTCAGTATCTGAGTGTGACTGTGACCTGGGGTGTAATGTTCTGCAGGGGAGTAAGAAGGGGCAGTGTATATACAGGTAAGTAACAGTGTGTATCTGAGTGTGACTGTGACCTGGGATGTAATGTTCTGCGGGGGGTAAGGAGGGGCAGTGTATATACAGGTCAGTACTTGAGTGTGACTGTGACCTGGGGTGTAATGTTCTGCAGGGGGTAAGGAAGGGCTGTGTATGTACAGGTCAGTACCTGAGTGTGACTGTGATCTGGGGTGTAATGTTCTGCAGGGGAACAAGAAGGGGCAGTGTATATACAGGTCAGTACCTGAGTATGACTGTGTCCTGGGGTGTAATGTTCTGCAGGGGAGCAAGAAGGGGCAGTGTATATACAGGTCAGTACCGGAGTGTGACTGTGTCCTGGGGTGTAATGTTCTGCAGGGGAGCAAGAAGGGGCAGTGTATATACAGGTCAGTATCTGAGTGTGACTGTGATCTGGGGTGTAATGTTCTGCAGGGGAGCAAGGAGGGGCAGTGTATATACAGGTCAGTACCTGAGTGTGACACTGTTACCTGGGGTGTAATGTTCTGCAGGGGAGTAAGAAGGGGCAGTGTATATACAGGTCAGTACCTGAGTGTGACTGTGTCCTGGGGTGTAATGTTCTGCAGGGGAGCAAGAAGGGGCAGTGTATATACAGGTCAGTATCTTAGTGTGACTGTGTCCTGGGGTGTAAGGTTCTGCAGGGGAGTAAGAAGGGGCAGTGTATATATAGGTCAGTATCTGAGTGTGACTGTGATCTGGGGTGTAATGTTCTGCAGGGGAGCAAGGAGGGGCAGTGTATATACAGGTCAGTACCTGAGTGTGACACTGTTACCTGGGGTGTAATTTTCTGCAGGGGAGTAAGAAGGGGCAGTGTATATACAGGTCAGTACCTGAGTGTGACTGTATCCTGGGGTGTAATGTTCTGCAGGGGAGCAAGAAGGGGCAGTGTATATACAGGTCAGTATCTGAGTGTGACTGTGATCTGGGGTGTAATGCTCTGCAGGGGAGCAAGGAGGGGCAGTGTATATACAGGTCAGTATCTGAGTGTGACTGTGATCTGGGGTGTAATGTTCTGCAGGGGAGCAAGGAGGGGCAGTGTATATACAGGTCAGTACCTGAGTGTGACACTGTTACCTGGGGTGTAATGTTCTGCAGGGGAGTAAGAAGGGGCAGTGTATATACAGGTCAGTACCTGAGTGTGACTGTGTCCTGGGGTGTAATGTTCTGCAGGGGAGCAAGAAGGGGCAGTGTATATACAGGTCAGTATCTGAGTGTGACTGTGTCCTGGGGTGTAATGTTCTGCAGGGGAGTAAGAAGGGGCAGTGTATATACAGGTCAGTACCTGAGTGTGACACTGTTACCTGGGGTGTAATGTTCTGCAGGGGAGTAAGAAGGGGCAGTGTATATACAGGTCAGTACCTGAGTGTGACTGTGTCCTGGGGTGTAATGTTCTGCAGGGGAGCAAGAAGGGGCAGTGTATATACAGGTCAGTATCTGAGTGTGACTGTGTCCTGGGGTGTAAAGTTCTGCAGGGGAGTAAGAAGGGGCAGTGTATATACAGGTCAGTACCTGAGTGTGACACTGTTACCTGGGGTGTAATGTTCTGCAGGGGAGTAAGAAGGGGCAGTGTATATACAGGTCAGTATCTGAGTGTGACTGTGTCCTGGGGTGTAAAGTTCTGCAGGGGAGTAAGAAGGGGCAGTGTATATACAGGTCAGTATCTGAGTGTGACTGTGTCCTGGGGTGTAAAGTTCTGCAGGGGAGTAAGAAGGGGCAGTGTATATACAGGTCAGTATCTGAGTGTGACTGTGTCCTGGGGTGTAATGTTCTGCAGGGGAGTAAGAAGGGGCAGTGTATACAGGTCAGTACCTGAGTGTGACTGTGACCTGGGGTGTAAAGTTCTGCAGGGGAGTAAGAAGGGGCCGTGTATATACAGGTCAGTACCCGAGTGTGACTGTGTCCTGGGGTGTAATGTTCTGCAGGGGAGCAAGAAGGGGCAGTGTATATACAGGTCAGTATCTGAGTGTGACTGTGTCCTGGGGTGTAATGTTCTGCAGGGGAGCAAGAAGGGGCAGTGTATATACAGGTCAGTACCTGAGTGTGACTGTGACCTGGGGTGTAATGTTCTGCAGGGGAGCAAGAAGGGGCAGAGTATATACAGGTCAGTACCTGAGTTTGACTGTTACCTGGGATGTAATGTTCTGCAGGGGAGTAAGAAGGGGCAGTGTATATACAGGTCAGTATCTGAGTGTGACTGTGTCCTGGGGTGTAAAGTTCTGCAGGGGAGTAAGAAGGGGCAGTGTATATACAGGTCAGTATCTGAGTGTGACTGTGTCCTGGGGTGTAAAGTTCTGCAGGGGAGTAAGAAGGGGCAGTGTATATACAGGTCAGTACCTGAGTGTGACACTGTTACCTGGGGTGTAATGTTCTGCAGGGGAGTAAGAAGGGGCAGTGTATATACAGGTCAGTATCTGAGTGTGACTGTGTCCTGGGGTGTAAAGTTCTGCAGGGGAGTAAGAAGGGGCAGTGTATATACAGGTCAGTATCTGAGTGTGACTGTGTCCTGGGGTGTAAAGTTCTGCAGGGGAGTAAGAAGGGGCAGTGTATATACAGGTCAGTATCTGAGTGTGACTGTGTCCTGGGGTGTAATGTTCTGCAGGGGAGTAAGAAGGGGCAGTGTATACAGGTCAGTATCTGAGTGTGACTGTGTCCTGGGGTGTAAAGTTCTGCAGGGGAGTAAGAAGGGGCTGTGTATATACAGGTCAGTACCTGAGTGTGACTGTGTCCTGGGGTGTAATGTTCTGCAGGGGAGCAAGAAGGGGCAGTGTATATACAGGTCAGTATCTGAGTGTGACTGTGTCCTGGGGTGTAATGTTCTGCAGGGGAGCAAGAAGGGGCAGTGTATATACAGGTCAGTACCTGAGTGTGACTGTGACCTGGGGTGTAATGTTCTGCAGGGGAGCAAGAAGGGGCAGAGTATATACAGGTCAGTACCTGAGTTTGACTGTTACCTGGGATGTAATGTTCTGCAGGGGAGCAAGCAGGGGCAGTGTATATACAGGTCAGTACCTGAGTGTGACTGTGTCCTGGGGTGTAATGTTCTGCAGGGGAGCAAGCAGGGGCAGTGTATATACAGGTCAGTATCTGAGTGTGACTGTGACCTGGGGTGTAATGTTCTGCAGGGGAGCCAGAAGGGGTAGTGTATATACAGATCAGTACCTGAGTGTGACACTTACCTGGGGTGTAATGTTCTGCAGGGGAGTAAGAAGGGGCAGTGTATATACAGGTCAGTGTCTGAGTGTGACTGTGACCTGGGGTGTAATGTTCTGCAGGGGAGCAAGAAGGGGCAGTGTATATACAGGTCAGTATCTGAGTGTGACTGGGACCTGGGGTGTAATGCTCTGCAGGGGAGCAAGAAGGGGCAGTGTATATACAGGTCAGTATCTGAGTGTGACTGGGACCTGGGGTGTAATGTTCTGAAGGGGAGCAAGCAGGGGCAGTGTATATACAGGTCAGTATCTGAGTGTGACTGTGATCTGGGGTGTAATGTTCTGCAGGGGAGCAAGCAGGGGCAGTGTATATATAGGTCAGTACCTGAGTTTGACTGTTACCTGGGGTGTAATGTTCTCCAGGGAAGCAAGAAGGGGCAGAGTATATACAGGTCAGTAGTATCTGAGTGTGACTGTGTCCTGGGGTGTAATGTTCTGCAGGGGAGCAAGAAGGGGCAGAGTATATACAGGTCAGTACCTGAGTGTGACTGTGTCCTGGGGTGTAATGTTCTGCAGGGGAGCAAGCAGGGGCAGTTTATATACAGGTCAGTACCTGAGTGTGACTGTGACCTGGGGTGTAATGTTCTCCAGGGGAGCAAGAAGGGGCAGAGTATATACAGGTCAGTAGTATCTGAGTGTGACTGTGTCCTGGGGTGTAATGTTCTGCAGGGGAGCAAGAAGGGGCAGAGTATATACAGGTCAATACCTGAGTGTGACTGTGTCCTGGGGTGTAATGTTCTGCAGAGGAGCAAGCAGGGGCAGTGTATATACAGGTCAGTAGTATCTGAGTGTGACTGTGTCCTGGGGTGTAATGTTCTGCAGGGGAGCAAGCAGGGGCAGTGTATATATAGGTCAATATCTCAGTGTTACTGTTACTGTCAGTGCATTGCTGTGGTTCTAGACAGCTGAAAACTAAAGTACATAGTAGCACAAAGTCTTGTGAGCATTACAGCTAATTCTATATAGACTTTTAGTTATAGTTTCACTGGACCATGAAACTCCCTCGTCTTAGCACTGCAAAGCCAATTATTGTTGTAAAATGTGTGTAATTTTGTTTACCTGTATAATAAACATCACCTATTATCTATCAGACTTATTGTGCATCTCTTGGTCCAGAAATCAGCTTACCATAGGTCCCAGACGCTGATGTACAGAAATGGCTACAGCCGCCCGCTGCTCCCCACCGTTGGCATTGGAAGGGAACCTATCACATATAACCAGCTGTCTCAGGCTGACCTGGATGAGCTTGCCAATAAACTCCCGACCCTGACGTACGGTCAATCCAAGCAGGCGCCACAATCTGATTTTGTCCCTGCTCACGTGGCCTTTGATAAAAAGGTAACGCTAAATACACGAGATTTAGAGAGCTCATTTTATGTACTGTTATGAAGGAAAGGAATCCACTGTCCTAGAAAATATGTTGTATAATTAATGCTGAGATTTAAGTTCTCATTTAAATATTCAGAAGCCATAATATTCTGAACTTAAATCCTCACCGCCTCCTTACTGACATTATTAAAGGGACATTAAACACTAAATAAATGTTAGATAAAATGATGCATTCAAAGAAAAGATTAGTCTGAGCATAACACGTAGATGTATTTTTTAAAATTTCATTAGCTGTTTAGATAGTGACAAAATAAGTGTAAAGTTTTAGTGTTTATAAAACAATCGGAGCTGCCATGTTGTAACTTAGGTGACATTTTCTGTTGCAGCCAATTAGGGACAGTTATAAATAGGTCACTAGTGTGTGCAGCCAATGGCTGTGTGGAATATAACAGTGTTTTTTTAACAGAAACTGAAAAGCTCACAATTTCAGAATGGAATTACATGAAAGGGGACAAAATAAATCATGAAAGTATATTGCAGACATTTTTATATATATGCGATTTTATTATTTTATATTACCATTTCAAAGTGTTTGATGTCCCTTTAATAAAATCACACGTTAAAAAAATGTCATTAGTTTTAACATCAACAATGGCATCACCTGTATCATTATCAATTATACACACTCTCTCACAAACAAGCACACTCTCACACTTACACACAGACACTCACCCACGCGCACACACACATGCATTTACATACACATGCGCACACATAAAAACTCACACATACGCTCACACACACACACACACAGAAACACACACAATCGCACACACAAACACATTGACGTATGCACAGAATCACACACACACTCACACACATACAAGCACACACACATTTAATCACTTCCTTACCTGGCAAACAAACAAACTAATTTATAGCATGTATGTCAATTTTCATCCCTATATACTGCAGGTATTAAGGTTTGACGCTTTCTTCCAAGAAGTTGTTCCTATGTCCCCTGAGGAGTATTACAGGGTCCGCAGAGTGTTTGTGTATTACTACCTGGAAGATGACAGTATGTCAGTGGTAGAACCTCCTGTAGAGAATTCAGGAATTCCTCAAGGCACCTTTGTAAAGCGCCAGAGACACCCAAAAAATGACGTTGGTGATCATTACCACTGGAAGGACCTAAACTTAGGCGTCAATATTACTCTGTATGGAAGGACATTTCGTATTGTCAACTGCAACAAATTCACACAGGTAGATCAACAAGGCAGAAATCTGTTTCTAGCCCAAAATGGTCCACTATTAATTTTATTTTATTATACTTGAGGGGTCAGTGTTACTCAATGAGTATTGTAGAACCATCCAGCAACGGCTCTTTAATTCCTTGGCTGCCATAGTAGCATGCAGTACCATTGTGTGCAAAATAATGTAACCCTCTCTGGTAGCCAAGAAATCTCTGGGACTATATAGCAAAGTCAGGCAAACTACAACACAATTAAAGGGACATAGAATTGTAAGGCCTAGATTAGAAGTAGAGGGCTATCAATAGTGCAGGGTGTGTTATTCATATCACAACCCTGAGCTAAAAATAGCACACAATCTGGTATTACAAGTCAACAAAAAGTAAAAGAGATTTACCAGACCAACACCTTGTCATATACTGTATTCCTTTAACTCCCTGCTTAAACATTTATTTCTATAACACGTATATATTAACATACCTTAACGTTAGCGCTTGAGTGATAGATAGCTAGTACGTGCTTTTCTTTACGCCCCATAGAAGTCTATTTTGTGAGGGATTTAGCTATGGGCGTAGAAACCAGGGGATGGGGTGTAACCTGTGTGCAGGTGCTTTAGGCTGTATAAAATATTAAAAATATGCTGTCTGTGTTTAGCTTTCAGCAGCATGAATTCTTTTTTTTTTTTACTTATAAGGGCAGTGCAAATGAAATCGCTTATAATGGATCACATATATTTAACCTATAAGGACCATTTATATTAAAGGGACATGAAACCCAACTTTTTTCTTTCATGATTCAGATTTTAAGCAACTTTCCAAATTACCTTTAATTTGTTTAGTTTTCTTCGTGGTATCCTTTGTTGAAAAGGATATCTAGGTATATTAAGGAGCTGCCGATTGGTGGCTGCATGTATATGCCTCATCTTATTGGCTCATCCAATGCATTCAGCTAGTTTCAGTAGTGCACTTCTGTTTCTTCAACAAAGGATACAAAGAGAATTAAGAAAATTAGATAATAAAAGTACAGTAAATTGGAAAGTTGTTTAAAATTGTATTCTCAAGTCGAATCAAGAAAGACAAATTTTAGGTTTCATGTCCCTTTAATTAATTACTATTAATACATTAATATTCACTACAAGGGGCAATATATATTATTAATGTACTTATATAGGATTTATTCTTTGAAAAACTGAAGCTGAATGAACTAATTTAGATCACCTGGGGCACTGTGGCACAGACAGAAAGACACTAGTATATGTGGGTATATATATATATATATATATATATATATATATATATATATATATATATATATATATATAATTTGTCTATACCCTGCCAGTAAAAATACAACCCCCCCAGATCTTTTTGGTTCCTATGCCCATGGATTTAGTGCACCAGTGATATCTGACCATCAGATGTTAGTGTGCCCTAGGTTTCGCACTATGGGTTGCGCTCTAGTGATCTTAGAGCTGACATTTTTGCACTCCACTTGTAATCTAGGCCCATATATTTACTTTTGTTTAGTATTGGAATGAATATATATATATCAAGTATGATAATTTTCACATTACATTCCCAACTTGTTTGCTGCAATTGTTTTACAACAGGCAAAGTCTCCCCGTCGCTTGCTTTATCGGAGGAACTGATCCAGAGTTGTTATTGAGTAAAGGCTATTTATTATCATTTCTAGCAAAACTTCCATTGTTTTGCAGTATCTTATCTAATCACTTTTGTTTGTGAAGTCTACAGTGTGCACTCACAATTCTCAGAATTGGAAAACACACTTTTCAGACATATATTACCAAAAAGGAAGCAAAATAAATAATGATAGAATACTGCAGGTTTTTTACTACTCTTAATTAAATATTTTATATTACGTTTGTTAAGCACGTTCCAACATTCATTATTTTAGCAATTTTGCAGAAATCTTTGTTAATCTTTTTTCAGTAATTGGCGGTAAACGTTGCAGAAACTGTCTTTTAGTCCACAATACCACGGTGACAGTGTCATTGCATTGGCTAAGATATTGCCTGCCGTCACTAGGATAATTGGGGCTAGGGTTTAGCTACCAAAATGTTGCAATATTGTAGCAGCCACTACTTGGAAAATATCAGTAAACCTTCATTATAGATAAAGTACAAAGCTTTCTTGTCTTTCTCCACTGAAAGATACAGTAATTACTGTGTATAGCTATAATTTGCTGTGACACAAAAAACATAAAAAAATACTATGATTGATTTACTTTTTTAGAAATAATGGGAAACGCTAAAAAGCTAGGGTTGTGTGGATAAAAATGAAAGATAATATGCAGTACCTACCTTGCTTGGCAGTGCACTAGGGTAGGTTATTAATCTTTATATTTATATTGTGGACATGATTATATATTAAGTATTTATGTCATATTCGCGCAATGTCTTCGGCTGTAAGACATTGCACATGTTAAAGGAATTTTTTTTTGAAAATTTAGACATGGAGCTAATTGGGATTTATAGGATTTGTGGACTCCTTGCATGGAGACTTTATAATATTGTACCACTGTCTGCAAAGTCTGTTATTTTTATTAATGTTGTTTGATTTATTTCTCAATAAAGCTCTTTAAAAAAAAAAATAAAAAAAAAATGAAAGATAATAATAAAATATATCATGAGTTTTACTCAAAAGCAGTAATAATATACAATATAAAAACATACATTATAAAACGTTGTGACCACAACTCACGGTACGATAAATACAAAAATTAGTGCAAAAGATAAATGCAAGAAATAAGATTCACAATGTCTAGAAAAAGAACTTGACACTCTATGGGGACGAAATATCAAGCTCCGATTGGAGCTTGATACCCGTTGTTTCCGGAGAGCCTTCAGAAGTTATGAAGCAGCGGTCTAAAGACTGCTGCTCCATAATGGTCCACCCTGCTCTGAGGCGGCGGACAGAAATCAACCCGATCGAATACTAGCGGCCGATTGGTGAACTGCTTGTGCAATACTGTCGGCATTTATCGATGTGCAGCGGACATAATATGCTACATCGTATCATGTCCGCTCGCACTTTGATAAATATGCCCCTATAGATGTAGTATGATCCTCAATGGAGAGTTTTACCGGGATTACCTGGGGAATCTTTTTGGACCTCTGATGTTTTTTTTTTCTCTCAAATGTTCTGTCTGAAGGGACAGTTTTTGTTATGCCGCCAGAAGCACTTGACTTGGCCGTGTAGTTTGTGTCAGTAAGCTTCCAACTTTGCGGTGTCTCCTCTTCGATCCTGGTCACGTGTCACAAACTACACGGTAAGTTCTTTTCCGGACATTGTGAATCTCATTTTTTAAAACATTTTATGTATTTATTTTTTGCACTGATTTTTGTATTTATTGTACCTTGAGTTGTGGCCACAACATTTTATAATGTATGTTTTCATATTGTATATTATTACAGCGTTTCAGTAAAACTCATGATATAATATTTTGTTATTATCTTTGATTTTTATCCATACCACCCTAGCTTTTTAGCACCATTATTTCTTAATAGTTTACCATTTACTATCTGTACTTTGGGAGCTAAACAAACTATTTGGGCTATCTAGAGAACAGGGAGATTAATCTATATATTTTACTTTTTTCAGGAATTTCTTGAAAGCGAGGGCATTGAATTAAACACGCCCGAACATATCCCAACAGATCCATTCACCTTACGCCGTGTGCAGCCAGACCGCACATATACCACCCCATCTGACTTTGATAAGCTGAAGCAATTCCTTACCATGGACAGGAAGGTAATAGTCTCTATATGTGCTGGAGCCCCATAAAGATATTAAACCCAAAAATGTTTGTTTGTGATAAACACAGAGCAATTTTAAGAAAGTTTCCAATTTAGTTCTATTATGATATTTGCTTCGTTCTTATGGTATTCTTTGTCGAAGAGATACCTAGGTAGGCATCTGAAGCACTACATGAAAGGAAATAGTGCAACCATTTAGTGCTCTTACATATGGATGACATTCTTGCAAAACTCCTGCGATGTAGTGCTCCAGAAATGTGCACACTCCTAAGCTTACGCCCCTGGTTTTCAATAAAAGATACCAAGAGAACACAGAAAATTTGATAATATAAATAAATTAGAAAGTTGTTTAAAACTGCATTGCAAAATGTCATTGTTGTCATTTTGGAATTGTTTTGTAGTCCAGGGATAAAATGCTTGGAAAAGCATGTTGAAAATATTTATCTTATCTCTTCTCCTGGAGCAAATTATGGACATACTAGTCCTAAAGCCCGTTGACACGGGCCGTGTTGTGATCTCTCTCTCTCTCTCTCTCTCTCTCTCTTCTCTCTTCTCTCTTCTCTCTTCTCTCTCTCTCTCCTGTGCGCGCCTTCAATTGCCGGTCCTCGCGCTGCTTTCTTTCACTGATCAGCTGTACTGCCGGGTCCTCGCTCTGCTGCCGGGTGGGTGCGCGTGCGATCAGCTGCAAGAGTTTGTCTGAACTGCGCATGACGGCTTCAGACAAACTCTTGTCTTTTATAATATAGGATATATATATGTGTTACAGTTAAAGTGCAGAAATCAGTTAATGTGCACATTACTTAGCTAATCTGCAGATTAACTAGGGTGATCAGTTAAAGTGCAGAAAAATTGTTTCATTTCTCACATTACCTAGGTAATCTGCACATTACCTACTAGGCACTAGTTAAAGTGCAAAAAAAAAAAAATTTAGCGTTTTAGAAAAGTTTGTTTCTCTCATGTAAATTGTTTATTGAAAAAGAAGCCGAAGAATGTAATAAATAAAGAACAGAATGTTCCGATTTCGTCCGAGGGCAGATACGCTCCAGAGTGCTCTGTTCTAATCAGAGCCTCGGGCGCCGCAACTGCCTCTGGGAAACTTACCATGGGTGTCAGCGCGAACGTCTTGAAATTCTCTGTCTGGGAAATTATTTATCACCCAAATTTTTTTCTTCTGATTCAGATTTTAAGCAACTTTCTAATTTACTCCTATTATCAATGTTTCTTTGTTCTCTTGCTATCTTTATTTGAAAAAGAAGGCATCTAAGCTAAGATGCCAGCCAATTTTTGGTTCAAGCCCTGGACAGCACTTGTTTATTGGTGGGTGAACTTATCCACCAATCAGCAAGAACAACCCAGGTTGTCCACCAAAAATGGGCCGGCATCTAAACTTACATTCTTGCTTTTCAAATAAAGATACCAAGAGAATGAAGAAAATGTGATAATAGGAGTAAATTAGAAAGTTGTTAAAAATTGCATGCTGAGAATCACGCAAGAGAGAAAGATATTAAAAAGCACCTCCTAGCAACTATAAGCCACTCAATTTGGGGAGAAGGTGAGCTCTTATTCTTGATATACCCTCAATGCAAATCCTGCTATATCTTACTATGCAAGCCTCAACGCCGCTCCGACTGAACAACAACAATGGCGGGCTGTGAATGAATAGTGGCATATCTAAATCCGAAACGATAGTCTTCCACTTAGATTACATCAGCTCAGCAGACAGTTCGTCATAACGGCAAGCTATCTTCACTTGCTATCAATCACCTCGACTTCTGATCTGGGACTTAACAGAGCGACAATACCCACGATACCAGCATGACAACCTACAGCGATCTTATATCTACCAATATATAAATTGACATTAAGGAACATCTTAGGTTCCTAGCTGAGGAAGTGGAAGCATTCTTTACCCCTAGCTGCGTTACTAATGTGGTAGCTGATTGTACACCAATGATACAGAAGCCTCAAAAGAAGGAATTACTTTCCCAGATGGGTGGCCCTGAGCCTCTAGATACCGGACCTCGCATCCCTCATGGAACAGTCTATACGGGCATTTCTAATTCAGTTGATGCGAGCTGGGACACCCACCCGCCCTCGATTTCAGCTGGCATCAAGGTTTTAACTGAGGGTGAGTCCCTTTGTATCTACAAGCTACCAGACGGGATCCTGGATAAACCACATTTGAATAGCCTCCCACAACGCACACTCATCGTTACCAATGACTAGTTGTGCAAACAGTAGCAGGTGCAATCATCTTACAAAGTGTCTTGGCTTTTTATTGGTATGCAAACTGATTTGCTCCCCGGATCGAAGATGTCCTGAAGTGTGTGACATACAGACTGGGGTTGGTTAGACTGTTTGTGTTCCCTATTGTCCAGGACTCTCCCTGACAAATATGTCATTTCTGTGCCGATCGGATGCCATGACTGACATCACTGATCGCTGAAATATATGTTAGATGGGTTATAAGCTTTTTTTCTTAGGGTTCTTCAGAGCCTGGTTGTCTTAATATGTTGTTCTCAGAAGTGTCTCTACACATGACGTTGTTTACTGATATTTTAGAGACACATGACACTCTAACATGATACTGTATACAACCATCTAATTCCTAGTTCACTCACTCACTTACTTCATGTAAGTCCGGGAACTTCCAGCACTGAGCTACATAGCTATCTTAAGAAAATCTCTATTATGACTTTTTTCCTTTATATTCCTCTTATATATTGAAAGTTAGAGGCTTATTTTGATAGCCTAAGGTTACTTATTATAATCATTTATTAATAGTATTCAACTCTGTATACCATACAACAGGGAGAGGTATCAATCGGTTTTTAATTCCAGTAGCTTTCCATATTACTCCTCATAGTCTCAATGCATTTTGTATACTCACACATTAGGACTCCCCATTATGTTAAAGTCTACGTATTGAAAGTCTAATCTGGGTAATCCTGATTTTAACCCCTTAAGGACCAGCGACGTACCCTGTATGTCACTGGCCATTTTTTCGGACTTGATTGTTTTATAGCGCGGTCTTGCCACCAGCATTGAGACTGCTCTATTCCACAAAGCCTACTGGAGGGAGTGCATTAATAGCGTGTTCTTGTTAGACTTGTGCTATTATGTCCTGAAAAAAACCTGAACGACCAGTGACATACAGGGTACATTGTGGTCATTAAGGGGTTAAGAGAGGCTATTCCACCTTTGTTTTCATTCAGAAGGTCTCTCCCTGCCAGCGGCCATGACAGGGAGACGTAGCTATTTTAATAAACAAGGTTGATATCCTGGATTTTTAGACTAGACCCAAGGAACTAAGGGTGACCTCTCTTTCCCTATAGCCCTCACTAGCCTTCTAATAGCTATTGTGAAAACAAATAACCTCTTTATACAAGTTAATATAAAGTCCTGACTTATAGTTATCATTTTGGATGATTATTACTATAGCTCTCAAGTGTCTTTCATAGCTGTTCCCCTATTCAACACTAAAAACGGTCCCAAACTAACTATATATATTTCCTTCATTTAAAGGTTGTGGACATCTGATACTCTACCCAACTTGGGTTGTACTAGCATCCTACTACACTCTGCACTGTCAAGGAGTTTATACGTTAGGCTACATACTGTATTATTACATGCCATATCCCTGTTATGTAGCAAGGATAGCCTTACTATTTAGTTATATTTGTATTATAAGCTTAATCCAGATGTCACGTCTTCACCTCTATCCAGCAGCCCTATGCTCTTAGGATAGAAGTTCCATAAACTAGTACACTATTCTATTCACTAATACATCGCTCCTAGCTCATATTTTATTTCTTGCATTTCGAAGGCGACGATCTCCCACCAAGCCATTATACTGGAACATAGCTTCCAAAATTTGGTATAAATTTTGGTGACTTAAGAGTTCACCGGCTTACTACTAGTGATGCCTTTAGACTCAGTATCTTATGGGTCTCATTGTTTTAAATTGTCTGATACATATCACATGACCGATGTCTACCAATGTAGAATACTACTTTATACTTCATCTGTGTAGACCTGACTTAGTGGGCTCTCTGTTAATTATTGTAACATATTTATCTATGTAGGCATTTTATAACTTTAGCAATATGTATATCAGAACTTAACATTGAACCTTCTCACATGTGTAACCAAAGATGTACAGTGACACCTTTTCCCTAAGGAACTGTATTAATGATAGCCTTTAGGTTTGATCTTTACACCTCTGATAAATGGTACTGGGAACATCATCTTACCTGCCTCCCAGCACTCACTAATTTTACATCATAATATGTTTTGGATGTGTTCAAGTTGTTACCTTTTATTTACCCTTTGCACCCATACCAAGTGTCCTCATCTCACTCTCCTTACTCCTTCACAGACTCATCCTAATAGCCCCCGCCCCTCCTTCCTTCCCCTCATTAACCTGAGCGGCTTTTGCCCGCTGGACTTTTCCCCTCCCCCACATACTACGTTCCAGAAGGGGCCAAAACAAAAGCCAACTCCCCACATACTGACATCATCAGTTTAGATAATGAAGAATATTTCCTCTGTCGTTGTGGGGAGCATATGTCTTATAACATATTTTAAAATGAAGTT
Organism: Bombina bombina; assembly: GCF_027579735.1. NCBI lineage: Eukaryota > Metazoa > Chordata > Amphibia > Anura > Bombinatoridae > Bombina > Bombina bombina. Next base: position 93,506,613 of record NC_069502.1, on the reverse strand, counting down.
CCATTTTATTCAGTCCAAAAACTCTATCACACCCCTTTGTGACATGATATGTTGCTGTAATGTATACCTTGCTTGGATGTCATTATTCTCTCTGGATGAATTCTGTATGTTATTTTTGCCTTTGTTTGTCTTTCTCATAACTTCAATAAAAAAATAATAATTGCATGCTTTATCTGAATCACGAAAGAATAAATTGGGGTTCAGTGTCCCTTTAAGCTGTCTTATTAAAGGGGCTCTTGCAGATTCATTAATTTGCCTTAATTGAAAGTCTGCAGTGATATAAACATACCTACAGATGATAAATACTTAAAGGGACAGTCAAGTCATAATTAAACTTTCATGATTCAGATAGGGCATGCAATTTTAAAAAACTTTCCAAATTACTTTTATCATCAAATTTGCTTTGTTCTCTTGGTATTCTTTTTTTGAAAGCTAAACCTAGGTAGGCTCAAACTGATTTCTAAACTATTGATGGTAACCTCTTACAGTTTTTCATAGTTAGACAGTGCTAGTTCATGTGTGTCATATAGATAACAATCCGGTGGAGTTATTTATGAGTCAGCACTGATTGGCTAAAATGCAAGTCTGTCAAAAGAACTGCGATAAGGGGGCAGTCTGTAGAGGCTTAGATACAAGGTAATCACAGAGGTAAAAAGTATCTTAATATAACTGTGTTGGTTATGCAGAACTGGGGAATGGGTAATAAAGGGATCATCTATCTTTTTAAACAATAAAACATTTCAGGTAGACGGTCCCTTTAAGGAACGTTTAAAGTCAGTTCAAATTCCATCCACATTTGAATGTCTTTGAAGGGTCATGTTGTAGAATTTACTAGGCAAACAAGCTCTCAATCATGATGTCCCTTGGTTTAGTAGAACAGATTATGTCCATTTTTAATGAAAATGATATCGGTCATTTGTTAGCCAAAGATACCATAGAGGAGTTGATTGTTTTTTATGTTTACTGTTTCGAGTTATCCAGATGTTAGAAGGTTTAAGTAATTCTGTATGAGCTCTAGAAACAAAAGGAATTTTAACTGACCTTAAAGTGATAGTAAATCCTAGCAAGGATTTACCAGTGCACCAAATAAAGGGGACTTTCAGTCATGAAGCCTCAAGCAAGCAGAACACTAATTTTCAATGAGGTGACGTTTCCACCTCTTAGCCAATAGCCGTACAGACCAGCTGGCATTATGCTGGATAGCTAGCATGCTATTGGCTAAGATCACCTCACTGTAAAATAGTGTTTTGCCTTGGGCGGCCTTAGGCGCTCAGCACAGCGAATGCTGCAGACGAAAAAAGGAACTTTCAGCATTAAAGTGAATGTAAAGTTAAGACAACTCGGTCACGTAGGTGTATAGATCTTTGAAAAATAACAAAAACAAATTTTAATTCATCATATTTTTTAAATATAATTATTTACTGCAGTTTTTTACATTTAAAACTTCATATGATGAACTTCGTTTCTCCGCCCGCTATTTTGACTGACTGATTGACAGGCGAGTCAGATTGATTCAACCAATTATCGTCTCCCCCCCCCCCCCAGGGTGTTCAGCACACTATCATCTACGTGACACGATTAATATGCGCATGCGTTAAGCCCGGAATAACACTGTAGATTCCACATGCTCGTTCACAAGACGTGCATGCTCAGTAGGGATCATTTCTCAAACTTGTAAATATTATGGATATTTACAGAGCGGTTAGCCGATCGCAAAAATGCAGCTGCTAGCCACAATGATATAGTACTCAATGAATGTAGTAATTCATTCATTGAATACTATGTGTCAGTTACGGAGTTTGACGCATGCGCAGTGAAAATCAAGATCGTGCACGCGCTTTGGAGTGACGTAGAAAGCGGGTGGGACCGATGGAGACGTCACACGATCCGAACAAGGAAGTATGGATGGGGAAGAGTCGCAAGTAAAAAGGTAGAAATTATAAACACTATTTATTTTAAAAACAATAGTTTTGCTTTTAAAAAAAGTTAGCGACTACATCAAGGGACTAATTATACATGCATTGCAGTATTCAGTAACAGTAAACTGTATATTCACTTTAAAGTGAATGTAAAGTTGAGCGTACTCGCTCACGTCATAGGATAGAATTTAAAAAAATAGGCAGACTTTCATTAATCAAATTTGTACTATTGATTAATATTTTCAGATTTTTACCTTTTAATGCTATAACGATAAGCGCCGTTCCTCCGCCTACCGTATCGCTCAATTGATTGACAGATCTGCAATCCACTAATCGTTGTTTCCCCCCCCCCCCGGGCATGACGTTTGTGCAATGGGGCTGAACACCCCGGGGTGGAAAGCAACGATTAGTGGATTGTATTTTTGTCATCTGTCAAAAGCATTATGGTGGGCGGAGGAACGGCGCTTATCATTATAGCATTAAATGGTAAAAATCTGAGAATATCAATATATAGTACAAATTTGTCAATGAAAGTCTGACTAATTTTTAAAATTCTATCCTATGATGTGAGTGAGTACGCTCAACTTTACATTCACTTTAAGTATTTTATACTTAATGACTGAAAGTCCCTTTTATTTGTTGCACTGGTAAATCCTAGTGTTTCAAAAATGCTAGGATTAACCATCACATTAACAAGAGACCTGCCCTCAGGGCTGAGCTAGTATAACGGGTTCTAAATGAAGACCTGGGAACGTTGATCCTAAAACAAAGGTTTGATCCAAAGGCGATTCTAAGTTTTAAGTGTCCAGCCTGAGGACTGAGATTCGTGACCAGAAATAGGTCCAATAGGCAAGGAAAAGGGACAATAAGTATGCTCACGTATAGGTTCAGTCATACAAAAGGCTGAAAGGTGAAACTAGCAGAAAGGCACACAAGGAAATAGAATGAACTAAAGAGAAGTGAAGAAATCAGAGGCTGAAATTATACAGACCTGATCTACAGTTTAAGGGACATTACGGTCAAAATTGAAATGCACATAGATGAATTATATCTTTGAATAGAAACATATTTGCAATATACAGGTATTAGCAAAATGCTTCTAATAAAAGTTATCACTGTTTAATGTTAACATTTTTCCATGCATGTGCATGTGATGCATAGCTAGATATTCTCAGTACACCAATATTTTAAATGCTGCAGTTGCTCAGAGAACCAGTGGGGCTTGTATTATATCAGCAATTAACAAACTGAGTCATTATCAGATGGTACAAGAGCTTAGGCTCTCTGTGCAAGTGATGTGTTTGAAATGCTGGTGCACGGTGCATACGTAAATACACTTTTAAAACAGGTATAGCTTTTATTAGAAGCATTTTTGCTAATACATGTTTATAGCAAAAATGCTTCTATTCAAAACTCAAATGCATCCATGTGGATTCCAATTTTGTCTGGAATGTCCCTTTAATTGGTTGACAGTCCACTTTGAGGTGTTTGGTGCGCTCAGTATGTAAAATCAACAATATGACACTAGAGGCAGTAGAGAGACTGATTTGGGTAGGTGGTAGAACTTTACGGGGCATGAAACCCAATTTTTTTTCTTTCATGATTCAGATGGAGAATACAATTTAAAAAGTTTTGAATTTACGAATTTTATGAAATTTGCTTCCTTCTTATGTTATTCTTTGTTGAATAGATATCTAAATAGGTAGCGTGCACGTTTGTAGCACTACATGACAGGTAATAGTGCTGCCATCTTGTTCTCTTAATAATGTATAACACTGTTGCAAAACTGCTGCCGTATAGTGCTGCAGACACGTGCACACTCCTGAACTTACCTTCCTGATTTTCAACAATGGATAACAAGAGAATGAAGAAAATGTGATAATAGAAGGGAATTGGGAAGTTGTTTAATATGGTATTCTCTATCGGATTCAAGATAGAAAAAAAAATGGGTTTATGCCCGTTTAATGCTTCACTAGGAGGAGGGGACAAGAATTCATTTTTACTGAATGAGAACACAGCACTGGGAACAAGCAACCAAAAGGATGTTAAACACATAGTTAAAGCCAGCTACAGAGCAGCAATGCTTTGCCAATTCCCGAGCTGAATAGAGTTTGGGATTGGCAACTATGTATGTATGCCCCTCCTGACTAGCATCAGCACTTCTTTACTAATAAATAGTATGGTATTCAAAACATTACCTAAGCCTTCAGAAAATGTAAATAAACTAATTAAAATTGTAGCATAATAAAGTGCCTAAATAAAGAATTATTTGTCTTCAAAGGTCCTTCGTTTCTTTGCACTTTGGGATGACTCTCAGAGCATGTTTGGGGAAACGCGCCGTGTGATTATTCACTATTATTTGATGGATGACACTGTGGAGATCAGAGAGGTTCATGAACGCAATGATGGAAGAGATCCCTTCCCTGTGCTAATGAAACGGCAGCATTTACCAAAATCTATGAAGGACCTTAAAGGTGAAGAATATTGGGTGTATTTGACTGTACATTAACTGTAAATAATATGATTTGTTGCTTAAAATGTATTTCAAGAAATTGGAAGCAAAATAGATATACAACATAGTACTCCAATGATATATTCTTCATTTGATGTTAATCTCTTAATGATCTGTAATAATGCACACACAATGGCCTAGAGCAGTGGTTTTCAAAGTGTGAGGTGTGCCTCCCCTTGGGGGCGCTAGAAAATACCGTATAAGGGGAGGCGCGGGAGCGAGCCAACAATGACACTTGGCATTTTGGGCTTGATTTAACAAGCAAGGGCAGACAGGGCGTACATATTTGCCCCTGTCCTCCCCAGCTCTTCTCCTGTAGCAATTCACTTCCGGAATTTAACATTGCACACAAGAGATATTTTGCGCTCGCATGCAATTATCCCGCCACCCTGCCCGTACATGGAACATACCGACCAATCAGTGGTCTCAATACAATGTTTAAAAAAAGGGGAATGTGCTAAGCGCTCTCTGGCGATTGGTGGCTACAAACATATGCCTCTTGTCATTAGCTCACCAGATGTGTTTAGCTAGGTCCTGCTTTGGAGCTGACTTTGTTCTGGTTAAATACAGGCTAAAGGGCAATAATACAATCTTCTAACAAATAAGAGCAATTTCTTTTTGGACTTTTATTTTTCTTAAAGTAAAAGATGTTTACATTTAATCTGAAACTTGCAAAGTGATGCTCATTGCATATCTAAGTATCTGTGTTTATTTCCCCATCTCTATTAATGTAGAGCACTGGTTTTCAAACCTGTCTTCACGCCTCCTTTACAGGCCATGTTTTCAGGATTACCTTGGGTGAGAGCAGGTAAAATAACCATGGTTACTAATCAGCTGATTATTTCTCCTGTACTCCAATTCAGATATCCTCAAAATCGGGCCTGTTAGGGAGGTCTGAGGACAGGTTTGAAAACCAGTGGTGTAGAGAGATAAACCTATACAAGCATGATAATAAAAAGTAGGTTTATTTAGCACAGAAACAGCCATTAAAATGTAATAGTCTTTGATAGAGAAATGATTATAACTAAGCTTTATTACATGCAGTCTGATAAATTGGTATTAATCAAATATTTACTGACACTTTCAACTGCATATTGCGTTTTGCTTCTCTATAAAATATTGCCTTGAGTTTCAGGGAAATTATACACAAATGAATATTCTTCAGCCTGATCATCTTCTGTTTCACTTAGATACCTTCCCAGGATGCATACTTGAAATTTCAGACCAGGAAGTGACCAACTGGTATTCCCCCAGAGATTTTGCTGTGGGAAAAACCATTACAATCCTGGGGCGCAAGTTTTTAATCTATGACTGTGATGCTTACACACAAGACTATTACCGTGACAACCTGGGCACCACTGATTTCCACCCTGTTGATGTGAAAAAAAAGATAGAGGAAGAAGCGGCACAGGTACAAAGTGATTACTCTTTCTGCTATTGGGCTGCCATCTAGATTACTGCCATTGCAAGATGGGCAGCCAAACCAGGTCCCTGCACTGTTAAGGGTGAGGGAATAAGGTGCAATGTGCATCCTGTGTTTAGTTTATAAAGAAGCGTTTATGGTATCAGGAAGTGTAATATATAGTGTTATTTTTTTATATGGGACAAACGGAATGTTGGGACAGGGGTGAGCCATACAGGGGGCAGGACATACAGGGGGAGGGGAATAAGAGGGCTGGGCTGAGGGGCCCCACAAGTTTGCCTTACCCAGGGCCCCGCAATTGCTAAGGGTGGCCTTGATTACTTAGCGAATACTGATTAAGTTTCACATTCAAAATACTCAGGCGTCTCAAATGTGGGAGCGCCTTGTTAAAGGGATACTAAACCCAATTTTTTTAATTTCATGATTCAGATAGAGCATGAGATTTTGAGCACCTTTCTAATTTACACCTATTATCAATTTTTCTTTGTTCTCATGCTATCTTGATTTGAAAAAGCAGTACTGTAAGCTTTAGAGCCAGACCATTTTTTGTTCAGCACATGGGTAGCACTTGCTGATTTGTGGCTAAATGTAGCAAACCAATCAGCAGCTCTACCAAGGTGCTGAACTAAAAAATGGGCCGGCTCCTAACCTTTTATTACTGCTTTTTCAAATCAAGATAACATGAGAACAAAGAAAAATTGATAATAGGAGTAAATTAGAAAGTTGCTTAAAATTGCATGAGCTATCTGAATCATGAAAGAAAAAAAATGAGGGGTTAGTATCCCTTTAAAGGGACATTTTAGTAAAAAAAAAAAAAAAGTGCTATTTCATTATTTTTAAACACATTCCTTTCCTGTACAATGTGTCAAATAAGTTAAATATGAAGTCAAAGTTGCACTAATGAAACCACTATTCTGCACCAGATGAGAATATGACCAGTGATTGGAGCTGCATGACACAGGAGTAGGTGTTAAACACATACTGAGAGAAAAGAAAAAAAATATTGAAAGAAAGTGTTTCACCCACTGACAGCTGAAAGGTTAACCCTAACCCATCACAGATTGCAATAATTTTTTTTAATTGCAATGTTTTAGCTGCAATTCTGCAGTAGGATGGATTTCCTACAATGAAATACTACTATATACATCATACTATGATTTAATAATAAATAATAGTTCATAGTTAAAGGGACAGTATGGTTATGGTTTAGATAGAGTGTGCAATTTTTAACAACTTTCCAGTGAAATAATATTGTAAAATTTGCTTTTTTTTTCTTGTTATCCTTTTTTCAAGAGTAAACCTAGGTAGGCTCATAGGAGCACATGAATGTGCATGTATCTTTAGTATTCTAGCAGCAATGTTTGCAACAATGTACAACTGGTACAAACATTGTTGCAATAACCTGAGCTCTTATTAGCCTACCCAAGGTTTGCTCTTCAACAAAGGATAGCCAAAGAACAAAGCACATTGAATATAAATACAATTTGGAAACTTGCTTAAAGCAAGCTCTATCAAGAAGTTTAAATCTGACATCACTGTCCCTTTAAGGGGATATTAAACAGCAATTTAACTCTGTAATTGTTAGTTTTCTAAACTCCACTGAGTAATGGGCGGCACCATGTTTTAGCTTTCTCTCGTTCAGAGAGGGATTGCCTGGTATTTCGGGGCTGGACTGCACTGTTTAGTCAGGGTCAGACTGATATGCTTCAGGAAAGTTCTTTTCTGTGAAAGGCACATTTTGAGCTAGGGGGTAACTAGCCATAGAACAAGCTATTATGCTATTATTCATTCCCAGGTTGAGCCCTTCTCTCTTTTTGTATATGTTTTAGCTTAAAGGGACATTAAACCCCAAAAAAGTCTTTCAATATTCAGATACAGAATACAATTTAAAAAAAAAGTTTCCAATTTACTTGTCTTATCAAATTTGCTTTGTTCTCCTGTTATTCTTTGTTGAAGGGATACCTAGGAAATAGTGCTGCCATCTAGTGCTCCTGCTAATGTATAACATTATTGCAAAACTGCTGCCATATAGTGCTGTAGACACGTGCACACTCATGAGCTTACATCCCAGCTTTTCAACAAAGGATAGCAAGAAAACAAAGAAAATTTGATAACAGAAGTAAATTGGAAAGTTGTTTAAAATTGTATGTTCTATCAGAATCATGAAAGAAAAATTTTGGGTTTTATGTCCCTTTAAGTTTCACCTTATCTATCTCTCATGCTGATGACAATTATAGTTTAGCGCTGCGGAATCTGTTGGCACTCTACAAATACCTGATAATAATAATAATAGACAGACATAAAACAGGCTATAAAAGAGAGTGTGCAAACAAGGCAGTGTGTAACACAGGATTATCTAAAAGGGTTTCCACACAGCCTTGTTTGCACAGAGATAAAGAGAAAACTACTAGAAACTAAAGTACTCTATAGTAGTATATTTTCAATATTTAAACAACTAATATAATTGTAAAAATACACCTACATGTTATTCTAATGTATTCTAATGTATTTGGCTGTATTCTGCAATACTGCAGCATTGACATTTTTTAGTATAGGTGGCGGTTTCGATAGGCACAATCAACTATTTCAAATGTCAACATAAAGGTAAAAGCCAGGGGCTGTTTGTAAACAATTGAATACACCAGCAGGTAATATGGATCATATGGAACTCATTAAAGGGGAGAAAATTGTATAGTACAATATCCTCTGGTCATTTATATGTTAAAGGGATATGAAAACCACATTTTTCTTTTGTCATTTAGACAGAGTTTCCAATTGACTTCTATTTTCAAATCTGCTTCATTCCCATTATATTCTTTGTTGAAAAGATACCCAGGTAGGCATCTGGAGCACTACATGGCAGGAAATAGTGCTGCAATCTAGTGCTCTTGCAAATGGATAATATTCATGAAAAGCTGCTGCCATATAGTGTTCCAGAAATGTGCCGGCTCCTAAGCTTATGTTCCTGCTTTTCAACCACAGATACCAATAGAACAAAGAAAAATTGATACTAGAATTAATTTAGAAAGTTGTTTAATAAGTTTGTGGCTGGAATTTTAGAGACAGGTGGGGAAGTTACAGTTTGCTGAGTGTGAAAACGAGGGAGGGAATATGAAGGTATAAAACAAATTTTTATGATGTGCAGTGACACAAGCATATGATACACGCAGTACCCAGACAGACGTCACTGCAGGTGCACAGGGTACAAAGTTGAAGTCTTGAATTTCCCGTAAGTGAGCTCAGGAATTCACTGGCTTTTGTACATATGAATGAGTAGATACTTAAAGGGACACTGAACCCAATTTTTTTTTCTTTTGTGATTCAGATAGAGCATGAAATTTTAAGCAACTTTCTAATTTACTCCTATTATCAAATGTTCTTTATTCTCTTGGTATCTTTATTTGAAATGCAACAATGTAAGTTTAGATGCCGGCCCATTTTTGGTGAACAACCTAGGTTGTCCTTGTTGATTGGTGGATAAATTCATCCACCAATCAAAAACTGCTGTCCAGAGTGCTGAACCAAGAAAAAAAGCTTAGATGCCTTCTTTTTCATATAAAGATAGCAAGAGAATGAAGAAAAATTGATAATAGGAGTAAATTAGAAAGTTGCTTAAAATTGCATGCTCTATCTGAATCACAAAAGAAAAATTTTGGGTTCAGTGTCCCTTAATCATATGATTTTGATTTGCACAATACAAATATGATATGAAATAAAGCACATATAGACTAATTGTGTTTTCACTATAATTTTATGTTTATCTATAAATACTCTTGTACAGGAGCTGCCACCCTATAATGGATTCGGATTGCTTGAGGACTCGATTCAGAACTGTCTTATGCTGGTTCCCAAACCTCCCAAGAAAGATGTCATTAAAATGCTGGAGAATGACCATAAAGTACTAAGATATGCAGCTGTCTTGGTAAGCTTAGTTTTATCCTCAATGTCAAAAAGTGATGTGACCCCACAAGCATGAGACCACATCACATTACACTTGTAATGTTGCTAGTAACGACAACATTCTTTAACTTCTGTGTTGTTTCTGTTACTTAATACGTTTACAAATGAGATAAGAGGTAATCTATGGGCTTCCATTTAACAAGTGCCAGTGTTCTGAGAAAATAGCGAACCCGTGAAATTAGGGAACCACGTCACATGATCACATCCTCTGACGTGACATCAGCTGTTTGACCTTAATGCGCATGCGTGTTGCGTCATGGCTTTCCTGGGCGCAGACATCAGTGCTTTAATTTCTTTCCCCATAAAATTCCTTGAACATGTTTAATACCGGCCAGGGTTAATCCCCATACTACCTCGCCCTATCCTTTCCCAGGCCTCTGGCCCTCCTTATAACAGATTGCTCTATACTGACTTATTTGAGTGTTTCCCTGGCAACCCGGCGCACCCTACAGTACGGTGGCCCTGTCTCCCATCGAGCTGCCATTGGTTACATGTATTGTCATTCATCCAGTAGCTATGGCATGCGGACATGAAAGCAGCGGTGCCAGAAGCCACAGTGTATCTCTTTGCATGGCCCAACTCCCTTTTCCTATTCCCCGCTGCACAACAACCTGCTCCAAGATCTAAAATGCAAACTGGCCACTACTCCTCGGGCTTTGGGGCCGCCTCTTTGTCATAGCTACTGGATGAATGACAAGACATTTAACCAATGGCAGCTCGATGGGGGACAGGGCCACCGTACTGTAGAGTTATTATGAGTGTAAGTGTAATTTGTAATGTATTTTTGATTTGTTTTGTGCAACTTTTTTGTTTCGCAAAACAGTTAACCAGAGCTCTAAAGTTGCGGCAAGCATTCTAATGTAAATTGTGATTGTGCTCAAGTGATCATGTTTACTTTCAACCCGTAATACCAGTGGTAAGCCCAAGGAGCACAAACACCTGTAATAAATCCCTTATCACTCGCACGCAGAAGTATGCGCTCCATTCGAAATTTGGCCAAAAATGTTTAAAGGGACACTGTAACCAAAAATTTTCTTTCGTGATTCAGATTGAGCATGAAATTTTAAGCAACTTTCTAATTTACTCCTATTATAACATTTTCTCCATTCTCTTGGTATCTTGATTTGAAATGCAAGAATGTAAGTTTAGATGCCGGCCCATTTTTGGTGAACAACCTGGGTTGTCCTTGCTGATTGGTGAATAAATTCATTCACCAATAAAAAAAAAGTGCTGTCCAGAGTACTGAACCCAAAAAAAGCTTAGATGCCTTCTTTTTCAAATAAAGATAGCAAGAGAACGAAGAAAAATTGATAATAGGAGTAAATTAGAAATTTGCTTAAAATTGCATGCTCTTTCTGAATTACAAAAGAAATTTTTTGGGTTCAGTGTCCCTTTAATTACGTGTAATTAAAAAACTTTGTAATATACTTTCATTATTTATTTTGTTCCCATTCCTGTAATTTAAAATTCACTCAGTGTCTATAAAGTAATGTGCGCCACCATGTTTGAACTACAGTTTTCATCTTATCTGTTTCCGCTAAAGACAATTACTGATAGATATAAAACAGGCAATACTAAACCTTTACAATTATATTTTCAGTATTTAATTAACTAATATATTTTTAAAAATACATTTACATATTATTTTAAAGCAATTCTTTCCTTTGAAAACATCATTATGTCTAGCATGTATTTACTGATTAACATCCCTTAAAGGGACACTATATATAAATGCTAGATAGAATGATGCATTCAAAGAAAACATTAGTCTGAGATTAACATGTAAAGTTTCATTAATTGTTTAAATATTGACAAAATAAGTGTAAAGTTTTAGTTTCTATAAAACAATGGGAGCTGCCATGTTGTAACTTAGGTTACCTTATCTGCTGTGGCCAATTAGGGACAGTTATAAATGAGTCACTAGCCAATGGCTGTGTGTTATATAACTGTGTTATATATGATTTATCATTTTAAATTACCATCTCAAAGTGTTTTATGTCCCTTTAAAGGGGTTACTTATGTACTTTATCTATTTGGTTATGTTAAACTCATAGTTATATTCAAAAGTACAATAATAAAATGATCTAACATATATATGTCCTTTTAATACTGATCTCTTCACAAATACGTACTTTACATGCTTCTGGCTATTTCCGTAGGATTCCATGAAAGTTGAGGACAATGGACGGCGGTTCATCATTTCTTACTACCTGGCCGATGACATGATCAGCATCTTTGAGAAGCCAGTCAAGAATTCGGGTATCATTGGGGGGAAATTTTTGGAAAAGTCAAAAGTGCCTAAACCTGGTTCATCAATAGACAACCCTTGTTACTATGGACCGGCGGATATCACCATTGGTTCAGTTCTTGAAGGTCAGTTAATTGTCCTCTCTATTATTTGAAGAGAAAGAGAACTCACTTAGGCAGTTACTATAATAGGGATACTGAGCACTAGGGTATAATCATGTATGTGTACTTGTGTGTGTGTTTATGTATGCAGAGTATGTATGCTGGTTGGGTGCTACCCAATAATGGGCTAGGTTACAATTGGAGCGCAAATTTATTGTGCGCCCGTAAACGGGAAGATTCACCCATTTATAGCCGCGCTATAAATAACCAGCGATTCCAAGTGACTCGTTATTGCTACAGCTAGCTTGCGGTAGCAATTAGCTCTCAAACAATTAACCAGATTTCAAACCTCTGGTTAATTTTTCAAATGTCCCCCAATTGCCCCCAAAATTAGGGGCTAGATTACAAGTGGCACAGTATTATTTTTTTGTGATCGCAAAAACTCTGCTAGAATTTTCATTTTTGCACTTGGCTGGTTGCGTTCGTGTTACAAGTTCCCAAATTTTTTTATTTTGCGCTAGTATTAACCCGAATAGGGCGAAAACCCTAACTTAAGTTTTCACGTGCTCGTGAATGTATTCCCCCATAGAAGTCAATGGAGGAAAAAAAAATTGTTGAAAAAATCCAAACACCTATTGCGCAAACAACTATATTCGCATTAGGAAATGTGAAAGATTTACAGTAAATACATAGTTAAAACCTTTATCAATTATGAATATTGCATTAATATGTTTTATCATGTTTTCATCTGCTTAATGACAAAGGGCTATAATGCACTTATATATATATCTACATACTGTATGTGTACATATATATTATTGTTTTATATGTGTATATTTGAATGTAAATACATATAAACACATATAAATACATTAATATATATGTGTACATATATAAACATATATATATATATATATATATATATATATATATATACTGTGTGTGTGTATATATATATATATATATATATATATATATATATATATATATATATATATACATATATACACATACAAATACATCTTTAGCAATGTATATGTATGTGTATATGTATGTGTCTCAATGTTAAAGGCTGCCTTTTTTTTCTAACATCCAAGATCTCCAATTTTTGAGCCCTTATAACTTAGAACTTTTTTGTGCAATATTTTTATTAAAACATTTTTAGCAGACAGGGTTAATATGAGTGTAACTGTACTCGGTAATTTATTTTTGAAGTGTTTTGTGCAACTTTTTTGTTTTGGAAAACAGTTAACCACAGCTCTGAAATCACATTAAGGATTAAAGCATAAAGGGCGATTTTGTACCACTTGTAATATCAGCACAATGAAATTGGCTCACAAAAACACCATTGTGCCTAGTGCAAAACCGTTTCTCACTTGTAATCTAGCCCTAAGTGTGTAGTGACTTTTAATAAAATAAATTCTATGAGTATCTTTAAAAAAAAAAAAATCATAACTGCAAAAGCAGTTTTTAGGGGTTAAAGTGAGCACGTCTGGTTTGTTAGGAAAAAAGGGCATTGAAAAGTGCCTTTACATAGCGGTCTATGGGGACTATGAAAAAACAGCAACTATATGTATATGCTTATATACAGTACATATAAATGTATGCATTAGTATGTGTATATACACATATAAACACATAAATATATATAAAATTAAATAATTCCAGCCAATGAGTCTTAGTAGTGAATATAACAAATTCTTTTAATGGTTACACATAAATTCAGACACTATCTGATAATGCATAACAGATAATGGGAGAAGATCAAAGATGCACTCACACAGATCCACACAAAACCCCATCCACCAATCCACACATCTGCAAGCAACATTCATACATAAATACACAAAGAAAATACAAATAAACCAAACAATAACAATGTAAATGCACCCCCAGGGCGTCCCCAGGGAGTGTAGGACAGCAGCACCTGTCACATAACCTGTGAGAGAGATTTTGGTATAATAGTATCACTTCAAAAAGACGTGAAAAATATGGAAAAAATGTGATACTTTGTATCCAATAAAATTGAAAAGATAGTGCCACAAAGTCATTAAACTTGCATCCGGATATATAATAAGATGTTAAAGTGCAGTCCAGATAATTGTAGCATGCAATATCCTATACAAAACTCAATATATAACTGGATACTGATAGTGCCATAGGTCCGTGTTATATAGTCACACAGAAATCCCCAACTTCCATATGGGCAATCCCCACTTCTGATATGCAAACGGCTGTTGCTAAGCGAGGTAATCCTCAGCTGCTCATCCAACCTCACACGCTTGTATAGTGAATCTTCACTCACGGAAAATACCCTCCAATAACTTAAAGCCCAGGTGCTTCGTATATAACCCTTCGCTGCGATAGGTTCTCATGACGGCATGAGAACGAGGCTTCTATTGGAGCATAAGGAAGAACGCTCTCTTGAGCACAAAGCTTCTGTGCAATGCGAACTCCAGGTCCTGTTCACATTGCACCTAACTTGTAATACCAGCGCACATTTGCGTGCGCTCATATTACTAAGTGGAGAGCAAATATCGCTTTCGCAAAAGCAATATTTGCTCTCCACTTAGTAATATGAGCGCACGCAAATGTGCGCTGGTATTACAAGTTAAGTGCAATGTGAGCAATATTTGCTCTCCACTTAGTAATATGAGCGCACGCAAATGTGCGCTGGTATTACAAGTTAAGTGCAATGTGAGCGGGACCTGGAGTTCGCATTGCACAGAAGCTTTGTACTCACGAGAGCGTGCTTCCCTAGGCTCCAATAGAAGCCTCGTTCTCATGCCGTCATGAGAACCTATCGCAGCGGAGGGGGTAATCTAGTTCATTATAGGTCACCAGAACTGCAGGATGCTGTTATAGTAAACAAAAAGTATAATGCAAATCACCCTCTGTGTTGTACTATAAATTGCATTTACCTTGTAAGTTTGTTATTTAAACTCTTTATTTTTCCTGTAGTTTTCAGACACAGATTCATCATCATGGATGCCGATGAGTATGTTTTACACTATGTAATTAACCACAGCGACGAGTTCCCCTCCGAACTACTGGAATCGCTACAGAGGCATTTTTCTCCCCAGCCAGAGGACAGACAAAGGTATTGCAGTGTAGCAAAGAGAATGATTCCGCTAAATGGGGAAAAATAAAATCTTTAGTAATTTGTTTTGTCTCATCTTATTTTTGTATTCGTTTTATAGTACAGTGATTTTATTTTCAAGCTTTTATTATTTCTTTAGCTGTTTATTATTATTTATTATCATAATATTAAGCAATATACAAGATTCACAAGTGGAACTATTGCTTACCATGGGGTGTAAAGGGACAGTAAACAGTTTGAGATGGTCTTATAAAATGATAAATGGTATATATAAAAAAAACTCTACTTTATACTTCCATTATTCTTTTTGTCCCTTTTTCCTGTAATTCCACTCTGAAATTGTGAGTGTTTCAGTTCCTGTTAGAAATGGAAATGCAGAACAATGTTATATTCAACACAGCCATTGGCTGCACACTCTAGTGACCTATTTATAACTGTCCCTAATTGGCCACAGCAGAGAAGGTAACCTAAGTTACAACATGGCAGCTCCCATTGTTTTATAGACACTAAAACTTTATACTTATTTTTTCAATATTTAAACTAACAAAACTTTATCAAATACATCTACATGTTATTTTTAGACTAATCTTTTCTTTGAATGCATCATTCTATCTAGCGTTCATTTAGTGTTTAATGTCCCTTTAATGAATTCTTGATTCATTAACAGTTGGTAGCTTTTTCTTTTTATAATACAGACAGGTGCCAATAATGAAATGTCGGACACGGTTTGTATGGACATTCTTGTAAGCAGAAGGTCATATAGCAAGATATGTAGACATGTATGTTATTTTTTAAATGTATGCTGTAGCTATAAAAGGTTGTATGTAGCCCTATAGTGTGCTTTATAAGTGTATATAAACTGGTTTCAGAGCAGGGCGGTATAATGCTCAACAATAAACTTATTTCCTTTGTGGAAATAGAAACACCACACAGAAACAAATAACAACATGGTGTACTCATTTGAGAAGTGTTTGGGTAACATTTAATGAGCTTTGATAAGCTTGTGTGGTCCAAAACTATTTTAAGCTCTCTTGTCAATTTATACACAACTTTGTGGTAAACCATTATCCAGGGTATAACTAAAATACTGAAAACTAGGTACGATGCAAGCTTCCAAAGAGGTTTAAAGGGACAAAACCAAATGTATTTCAGGGTTCAGATAGAACATATAATATGAAGCAATTTTCCAATTTACTTCTATTATCTAAATTTCTTAGTTCTCGTGGTATCCTTTGCTAAAAAGCATACCTAGGTAGGCTCAGGATCTGGTAGGTGCTCATTGGTGGCTGCACATATATGCCTCTTGACATTGGCTTGCTCAACAGAGATTAAGCAATCTCATTGTTAATGCTGCAAATATTAAAGACAAAATAACATAGTTACTTCCAAAACGCGTTAGCCATGGTAGTGCAGTGATTTCCTGTTTTTTTGTATGTAATGGTTCACATTCATTTTATCAACTTGGCTTGATTTTTAAAGCTTTTCAATAAAGGATTTATATATTTTATGTGGATTGAGCCGGTCTGGAATTTTTTTTCCATGAAGTATTTAGATAGCTCCCAGTAGTACATTGCTTCTGCTTCAATAAAGTATATCAAGAGAATTAAGCAAAATTCATAATAGAAGTAAATTAGAAATCTGTTTAAAAATGTATGCGCTTTCTGAATCCTACATTTTTGGTGGTTTCATGTTCCTTTAAGGCTAAGGCCAGATATAAGACTCATGGAGTCTTTATAGGTTTCTCTTATTGCTTATTGCTACACACTGTCCTCTATGTAAATTGTCTGTATTTAAATATGCTAAAATCAGGTATATAATATATTATCCCAAATACAGGTGGAAGTTTTAGAGCCCATAGACTAATATGACCGGCCTGTGCACCTTTAAAGGTACATTAAGATACCGGGAACAAATACAATAGTTTGGTTACTACTCACAAGCTTAATGCTATTGCAGCCATCTTGGAGCTTAGGTATCTTTGTGCTCTGTGCACATTCACAGATCAGTGATGGCGCTGGCGTTAATACAGCTATATTGTGCATTTCAGTTTAGCGTGCATGATAAAGAGCAGGAGTTTTATATTTTTGCAGTGGCTCCATTGCTTTATATTATTCATGTGGTATTTTCTATGTAAGTTATGTAAGTTGTAAAGTTTGTATAAAGCAGCATGTATACTATATGTTGTGTGTGCGTCAACTTGCGGCGTACAATATATCTGTAACAAAGGAGGCGACATCACTAATCTGTGAATATTCACCGCTTCTCTCACTCTCTCACAGGGTGCAAGTATAAGCAAGCTCCAAAATGTCCGAGTACTCATGGCTTCAGCCAGCAATAGCGCCACCGTTAGCAACGGCACAGCTGAAAAACATTTCATATGAGGGAGGATGGCACTGACTTTGTATCTTAATCACAGGGTCAATTATTTAGTTTTTTTAGTAACTTACAAAAAATATAAAAAAAATATTCTGTAAGTAAACCTGAAACCATGGCGAGCTACACAGCATTTTATTGGATGGGGAGGATATTGTCACAAGGCCTATGGTTTGGTCAGAGACTATAGATAAGGCAGGTTGTTTGTTATTATCACTGTCACAGGGTTTGCAATGGCGGCGGAAGGTTCATGACCACATTTTGGCCACTCATGTTCACCAGCACTTGCCCACCTTTGGTATGGCTACAGAAGATAGCAGGCGCACCCTCATCCTTGTAAAGCCTGGGGCAGTTATGACAGTAAGTGCAGTTCCTCTGTAAAGCAGAATGGGACTGCAGGACTGAGATCAAAGTTTGTAGGACATTTGTATTAAAGGGACACTCAAGTCAAAATAAACTTTTATGATTCAGCTAGAGCCGCAGTTTTAAGACACTTTCCAATTTGCTTCCATTATCAAATTTTACACAGTCTTTTTATATTAACACTTTCTGGGGAGCAAGATCCTACTGAGCATGTGCTCAAGCTCACAGGGTATACGTATACTAGTCTGTGATTGGCTGATGTCTGTCACATGATACAAGGGGCCGGAAAATTGGAAAACAAATACATTTGTAAGAAAGAAAACTACTGCTTATTTGAAATTCAGAGTAAGTGTTATTGCATTGTCTTATTATTAACGGGACATAATACTCATATGCTAAATCACTTGAAACTGATGCAGTATAACTGTAAAAAGCTGACAGGAAAATATCCCCTGAGCATCTTTATGTAAAAAAGGAAGATATTTTACCTCACAATCTCCTCAGCTCAGCAGAGTAAGTTTTGTGTAAAAAGTTATACTCAGCTGCTCCCAGCTGCAGGTAAAAAAAAATTAAAAAATGAAGAAATGAACAGCAGCCAATCAGCATCAGCAGTGCTGAGGTCATGAACTCTTACTGTGATCTCATGAGATTTGACTTAACTCTCATGAGATTTCATAGTAAGCTTCCTTTACCTGATTGGTGAAATAATATGAGAGTGCACGATGCTCATCCCTTCAGATGTCCCAGGACAGACACACTAAAATGCTGCTTAGAAATCCTTTACAATGGGAGGTGGCTACTGAGGAACTTTTGAGGTAAAATATCTTTCTTTTTTACATAGAGATGTTCAGGTGATATTTTCTAATCAGCTTTTTACAGCTATGCTGCATCACTTTCAAGTGTTTAAACATTTGGGTATTATGGCCCTTTAAGTACATGTTAATTATGTAATTCTACTGCATTGATATGGGACACCCATCCTGTTGTTCAGGAATGTTATTACCTCACATTTTCAGGGAATTTATATTAGGAACAAATGTTAATACAACAGGATCCCTGTAATGTTTGTTTTGTATTTATGGGAGCACTGCCCACATCTGGTTTAGGGTCTAATGATCAAAAACTCGCCGGGATGTAGTAAAATCACACAAAATCTATGGGGATATTTTATGAGCCGTATATTGTATTGTAGGTCTCTCCTTTACCATTAGAACTCTGAATAACAAGATAAACAACTCTCAGGCTAAAATTTGCTTTTCTAAAATTTGTTGAAGGACCTCACAGTACTGATGAGGTTTCTTAGATAATTTCACCAGAACATAAAGCTTTTAAATCTTCAGGCACTTAGCTTCGCCTTAATTACCATCGCTTTCTGTTTCCTGGTACAGCCATACATTTACTGCATCCTGGGAACAAGTATTAACCACTATATGATATAGAATGTGCACTATCACCAAAGCCCTTTGAGATAATAAATGGTTCAATGATGAATCATAAGTACTTTGTAGGATTATTTGTATTTTATTTTTCTAAGGGGAGACTAGACAAATGGTACCATAGTACTATGTAATCAACTTCACTGTGGCTCCCTCTAGTGGCTACCTATGGTAAATGTACATTTTTTTTCTCCCTAGTGATATAAGCAATTCAGAATACTGACAACAGTAAAACATAGCCGAATCCCTGATTAATGAGTAGCAGAGTCACAATGCTAGATTGTTGTTGCTGTTCTTATTAGTGTTCTTACTATACCAGATGATCCTGTGCACTGATAGTATTGGCACATGCTATAGAGGTTGCTCAAACTTCCTAAAATAAAGTAAACTTTTGATTGGATAACCATCTCTGCATATCTAGAACTAAAATTATTTATGTTGAAGACATGCTTTGTGCCTCTCTGCATCCAGTGTATAAAAACTTTTCTATGAAACCTTTAAAGGGACATTAGAGTCTAAATTAACCTTTCAGATTGAGCTAGAGCGTGCAGTTTTTTTTTTAAAAGAAAACTTTCAAATGTACTCCCATTATCTAATAGTTATGCTTAGGAGTGTGCATGTGTCTTGAACACTATACTGCAGCATGATTTGCAACAATGTTTACAAAAATGTTACATTGTTGTAAATATGACTTCCCTATAGTGATAATAACGTGTGTACTCTCCTGAGCCTACTTATGTGTTCTCTTCAACAAAGGACACCAAGAGAACCTAGTGAATTTGATAATAGAAGTAAGCAGGATTTTTTTTCAATGTGTGCTCTGTATGAATAATGATAGTGTAATTACCTTGTATCTAAGCTCCTAAACTTGGCCTCTTTATCACAGATGTTTTGACAGACTTGCATTTCAGGATTTCAGGCAATTAGTGCTGACTCTTAAATAACTCCACGTGGATGAGCACAATGTTATTTATATGAAACACATGAACTAACGCCCTCAAACTGTTAAATACTGTCAAATGCATTCAGATAAGAGGCGGCCTTCATGGGCATAGAAATTAGCATATGTGTCTACCTAGGTTTAGCTTTCAACCAAGAATACCAGGAGAATAAAGCAAATTTGATGATAAAAGTAAATTAGAAAGTTCTTTAAAATGATATGCCCTATCTGAATCATAAAAGTTTAATTTGGATTTTACTATCCCTTTAACTCTGTCAGCCTCAAAAGATGCAGAAACAGATTAGCAGGCACTAACAAACATTCGGTTGACCTGTGAGGGGTAAAAAAATGTTCAGTTGCACAGGGCCAGACTTAGATACTTTTTGCAGGGTATCCTCTATCTGCTGCTCCCGCTCATTTGAGTTAGTCCACCAACCTAAATTCCCCAAAGCACATCTTTTTTTCTGGAACCACAAAATCTATGCTACACTTTTACAGTTCTGTTTTTTCCCTTGTGCAGAGGGCCACATGTGGCCCTTGGGCTGCCAGTTGGACATGCCTGCTAAATATTGCTAATGGATATTTTTTGTTTGTCTGCTGGATTTAATTAAACATAGAAAATGTGCATTTGTAGCATTCTGGGTAAGACTATAATAAACACATGACATAAATCTTTGAGTACTAGGAATGTTCTAGCAGTCAGTAGATAGGGAGCAAAACCACAGCGGTTGTTAGACAAGTTAGTATTATTAATTCAAGAGAGGATGAAAACCAAGCACTACACTGGTAACTTTAGCCTGAAAGATGCATTTACCTCATGACAAGGCAAGTTGTCTGCACAAACAAACGTATGGAACTTGCCTGATGCACTTTTCATCAAGGTCAGGAACCGGCGACAGAGCGCAACCCCGTGTCTAGGCCAGGCAAGCATGACATGGGACGGCTGTATCGGGTTTCACCATTTGTAAAGTATTTCCTGCACCATTCCAATTAGGTGAAACAATTCAAGGGACATTACGGTCAAAATTTAAAGGGACAGTATAATATAAAACAGTTTTTCCCTTAATGAGTTTCCAATTACTTTTTTGCCATGTGCACAGTATAAAATGTATGAGAGTTGCTTTTTTAAGGTTTATTTGTCTATAGGAATTAGCTGATTTTGTGTTTTTAAGCCACAACCTAATAAAATGGGTTGAGCTTGTAGGTATAATCAGATCTCATTACTTTATCACATTGTGTACATATACATGCTTCTTTATCTTATATATGTCCTTAAACCAATCACCAATACTTGCAGAGAACAATGGGAAATTAACATTTTATTACCTTATCTCTTCTATACCCCACTGGGAGTGTAATTTCTTCTACTGGTTGTGTTAACACAGCTTGACCTTAAGGCCAAAAACTTTCAGTATGGGTGGGGATACCACAGGCTAAATAAACTATTTAAAATGCCAATATAAGGGTAATGGAAATACTTGTAAAGAATTTAATATACTCCAGCAGGTAAAGTGGATCATTGGGAATAAATTACAGGGGAGAAAAAAAATATTTGAGTAAACTGTCCCTTTAAATTGACATAGAGGAATTACATCTTTGAATAGAAACATATATGCAATATACATGTAATTACAAAAATACTTCTAGTAAAAGTTATCTCTGTTTTAGTGTTAACATTTTTCTCTGCACGTGCATGTGAAGCATAGCTAGATATTCTCAGTGCACCAGCATTCTAAATACTGCAGCTGCTCAGAGTACCAGTGGGGCTTGTATCATGTCAGTTATTAACAAATGCAGTCATTACCAGATGGTACAAGCACCTTAGGCTCTCTGTGTGCTGTGTGTAAAATGCTGGTGCACGATTCATACTTAAATACACTTTTGAAACCGCTATAGCTTTTATTAGAAGCATTTTTACTATAATGCAAAAATGCTTCTATTCAAAACTGAAATGCATCCATGTGGATTCCACTTTTGGCTGGAATGTCCCTTTAAAGGGACAAGATACCCAATATTTTTCTTTCATGATTCAGACAGAGCATACAATTTAAAAAAAAGTGTCCCCTTCTTTAATCAGATTTGCTTTGTTCTCATTGTATTATTTGTTGAAGAGATACTGGCAGGAAAAAAAAAGTGCTGCCATCTAGTGTTCCTGCTAATGTACAACATTCTTACAAAACTGCTGCTATATAGTGCTGCAGATACAGGCACACTCCTGAGCTTACCTCCCTGCAAGAGAACAAAGAAAATGTGATAATAGAATCAAATTGGAAAGATGCTTAAAATTGTCCTACCTGAATGATAAAAGAAACACGTCCCTTATGTAATTCCAGTCTAGATAATGATTGTGAGCGAGGGTCACACCTGAATGTTTTACTGCTGAACTATTGGCTCCGTGATATCCACGTGTCACTGTTTGCAGCTACTACGAGCTGTATTTATCACGCCCTTGTCTAAACTTTGATTGCAGGTTCGCACAGGAGAACCTACAGTCAGGATTTATCAAGCAGCTAAATTAACAACATGACGTACTGGAGCGTAAAGAGTTCTGCAAGCGTTTCATCCTTTTAAAGGGAAGTAAAACCCTTTTTTTCTTTCATGATTCAGATAGAGCGTACCGTTTTAAACAACTTTCCAATTTACTTCTGTTATCATTTTGTTTAATGTTGATTGTTATCCTTTGTTGAAAAACAGGAAGGTAAGCTCAAGAGTGTGCACGTGTCTTCGCTATACTATACGGCAGCAGTTTTGCAACAATGTTATACATTAGCAAGATGGCAGCACTATTTCCTGTTATGTAGAGCACCAGACGTGTGCACGCTACCTACCTAGATATCTCTTCAACAAAGAATAACAAGAGAATGAAACAAATGTGATAGTAGAAGTAAATTGGAAACTTTTTTTTAATTATCCGAATCATGAAATACATTTTTTGGGTTTCATGACCTTTTAATTTGTTTCCAATTTTCTATTTTACCTGCTGGAGTGAATTAAATTGTTTACCTTAATTTTGATTATTTGATTTAGCTGTTTTTGCCTGTTAACCTCTTCATGTGACTAGGATGTTCCGTGCCATCCTAACATTTGCAGCGTCCTGCTCCCTCCTGCTTTGAGGAAATGGAAAATCTGACTGGGTGACAAGCCTAGCATTGTAGGCAGTCCGCCAGAATCTGATCCCAGTGTTAGAGTCACGTGATTGCAGCGACAATCACACTTGCCCCATACTGAAAGGGTTAAGTTCGCTACCTATATTGAAAGTTAATTACTGCAGATTTGGCTAAAGAAAAAAACTACGGGCCTATCTATCAAGCTTCGAAAGGAGCTTGACGGCCCGTGTTTCTGGTGAGTCTTCAGACTCGCCAGAAACTACAGTTATGAAGCAGTGGTCACAAAGACCGCTGCTCCATAACCCTGTCTGCCTGCTCTGAGCAGGTGGACAGACATCGCCGGAAATCAACCCGATTGAGTACGATCAGGTTGATTGACACCTCCCTGCTGGTGGCCCATTGGCAGCGAGTCTGCAGGGGGCGGCGTTGCACCAGCAGCTCTTGTGAGCAGCTGGTGCAATGCTGAATATGGAGAGCGTATTGCTCTCCGCATTCAGCGAAGTCTGGCGGACCTGATCCGCACTGTCGGATCAGGTCCGCCAGACTTTGTTAAATAGAGGCCTATGTAAGCAATAGACAACAGCAGAAATCAACCTCCCAATGGGTGATGAGAGAGTGAGAGCCCAAAACATTTGAAAGGGTGTTTCTGGAGGAGTTTTGCATACAATTGTCAGCTGCTTGCCTTAGTATATTGCACATTTAAACTAATTGTAAATCATATAAACTGTGGCTTTGAGCATCCTGCTTACACAATCGGCAGTAACAGGTACATATGTATGGCTGTATGACCTACACAAGGAACACATCCCAACAGCCACTTAAATCAAGCAGTAACATTATGGTAAGCTTCAGTCATAGCAGACGTGGCTGGGAGATTAAAGTCTGCTGGAAATGTTATCATTCTTGTAAAATGAATCATCGCTGCAGCGGGGACGAATCAACATTAGTAAAATGAATTATTATATTAGACTAATTTGGTGGCCCAATAAATAACACTAAAAAAAACATAACACAAATACAGAGAACAATGAACGACCGTTGTTTAAAATGCAATTCCCAGAACTGTACATTACATTAGTAATGGTATAGTTATACATATCTATATATTTTATACAGGCTAGATGGTACTTAAAATAAACAATGTAAAGTTGTACATTGAGGAAGAAGTTTCGGCACTTATACTGCGCTCTCACCTCACTACCTGTCCCCTTGACCTTATCCCCTCACAGCTACTCCCCTCCCTATCTTCTACCCTTACCCTCATACTCACACATACTTTCAACTTCTCCCTCAGCACCGGTATGTTTCCCTCATCTCTGAAACATGCACTGGTCACAATTATCCTCAATAAACCTTCCCTTGATCCAACCTCCCCATCCAACTACCGTCCTATTTCCCTCCTCCCTCTTGCCTCAAAGCTTCTCAAAAAGCTAGTATATGCACGCCTATCCCATTTCCTTACAATAAACTCCCTCCTTGACCCACTGCAATCTGGATTTCGTCCCCATCACTCCACATAGACAGCAATCGTTAAGGTTTCCAACAACCTACTTACAGCAAAATCAAAAAGCCACTTCTCTCTGCTTATCCTCCTTGACAGCCTTTGATACTGTTGACCCCCCTCTTTAGCTCCAAACTCTCCAATCCTTCGGCATTTGTGACACAGCACTCTCGTGGTTCTCTTCCTACCTGTCAAACCGTACCTTTAGTGTAGCCTTCTCTGGAGCCTCCTCTGCCCCGTCACTACTTTCTGTCGGGGTACCACAAGGCTCTGTCCTCGGTCCCCTTCTCTTCTCAAGCTGCACGTACTCATTAGGTTCCCAAATAAAGTCCCACGGGTTACAATATCATTTATATGCCGACGACACCCAAATCTACTTCTCTGCACCAGACCTATCTCCTTCCTTGCTAACCCGTGTCACTAAGTGTCTTTCTAAGAATATATGGATGTAGCCTGAGCGCCTCAACTAGAAGTGGGCTAGGATGTGAATAGGTAGTACACGTGTATTTATTAATGACAATAATTGTGGACAGTTAAAACAATAATTAAAACAAAAGTTTAAAATAATAAATAATATGCAATATGCAAAGGTACCTATGTGGAATATTCAAATAGTACATTAACATGGATCCATGTTTATCAACATACAAAAAGACTGGTAAAATGTGACAGTAGACAATCTTGGTAATAATATGCGAATAAAAGCTATATATACATATATATATGGAAGTACCACTTTAGTTTTTTATTTTAAACTTTTGTTTTAATTATTGTTTTAATTGTTTTAACTGTCCACAATTATTGTCATTAATAAATACACGTGCACTACCTATTCACATCCTAGCCCACTTCTAGTTGAGGCGCTCAGGCTACATCCATATATTCTTAGAGTTCCTTATTGACAGCTAGAGGTCAAGACAGCCGGAGCATATAGGATTACACAGGCGCTAGGTATATATTCCATCAATCACTAACGGTCTTTCTCACATCTCTTCCTGGATGTCCTCTCACTACCTCAAGCTAAATCTCTCCAAAAATGAGCTCCTCATTTCCCCCACTTCTTCCAAAATCTCCACCCCCAATCTCTCTATAACTGTTGAGAACTCCATCATTACCCCTACCCCACATGCCCGATGTCTCGGGGTCACATTTGACTCAGATCTTTCTTTCACTCCTCACATTCAGTCCCTGGCTAAAGCCTGCCGCTTCCACCTTAAAAACAGCTCTAAAATTAGATATTTCCTTACACAAGACAACTAAGATTTTAATCCACTCTCTCATCCTTTCCCGCCTCGATTACTGCAACTCTGTCCTCTGTGGTCTCCCCACCTAAATCCTTTACAATCCATAATGAATGCCTCTGCCAGGCTCATCTTCCTTACATGTCGCTCTTCATCTGCTGCACCTCTCTGCCAATCCCTTCACTGGCTTCCTCTTGCCTCCCGGATTAAACACAAAATTCTGACTCTGACATACAAAGCCCTCAACTGCACTGCTCCCCCCTATATCTCAGACCTTGTCTCCAGATACTCTCCCTCCCATCCCCTACTCTCCTCTCTTGTTACCTCCTCACACTCCCATTTACAGGACTTCTCCAGACTGGCTCCCATCTTGTGGAACTCTCTGCCTCGCTCCACAAGACTCTCCCCTAGTTTTAAAAGTTTCAAGCGCTCCCTAAAGACTCTACTGTTCAGAGATGCATACAACCTACCCTAACCTTTCCTAATACCAGTTCCTCTCCTCCATTGCTATCCCCTGAACCCTCTTAGCATATAAGCCTAAGATTCCAGCTGTTTGTAGATCACCTTCTTAAGAGCTGACTACAACAGTGCGACTCTTGGCAGGGCCCTCTACCCATTTGATCCCTATAATTGTTTTGTTGTACTCCACATTTGTTTAAAGTGCTGCGGAATCTGTTGGCGCTCTACAAATAACCGATAATAATAATTGATTAACCCATTGTATTCGTCATTCCACTCTTTCCTCCTGTAGCTCAGAGCTGGCCTTTTCTTTTAACCCTTTGCATGTTCCTGCTAGACATGGCCATTTTTAAGCTAATGTATTCTTGTACCCTGTGACGGAATTGGTGAAAATTCACAGCTCAGTGATGCTTGTTTACAGCTGTATTTTGTGCTTCGAGTTAGCACACACAATACAGGGCAGGTGGTTTATATTTTTTTGCAGTTTTTATACACAGTTTAATTTACCTAACATTTAAAAAATATAGAGCAGTGTTTCTCAGTTTCAGCCCTCCAGTAGCACTAAAAGGCCAGATTTTTTTTCTTTTAGGGTTGTTCATTAGCCAATCATTATAACGGTCTGACCTGTGCATAATTACTTGTTATACCAGCTATATCTTTCTGTAAACCAAAGCCCAGTACTTTGCGAGAACAATTAAAAATTAGCATTTTATTACTTATCTCTCCTACCTCCCACTCTGAGTGTAATTTCTTCTGCTGGCTATGTTTACACAGCTTTTCTTTAGGCTATAATTAATGGGACAGTCTAGTCAAAATTAAACTTTCAAGATTCAGATAGGGCATGCCATTTTAAACTACTTTTCTATTTACTTTTATCATTAAATTTGCTTTTTTCTCTTGCTATTCTTTGTTGAAAGCTAAACCTAAATAGACTCATATGCTAATGTATAAGCTCTTAAAGACCGCCTCTTATCTCAGTGCATTTTGACCATTTTCACAGCTAGACAGCTCTAGTTCATGTGTTAAATATGGGGCAGTCTAGATAATGATTGTGAGCGAGGGTCACACCTGAATGTTTTACTGCTGAACTATTGGCTCCATGATATCCACGTGTCACTGTTTGCAGCTACTACGAGCTGTATTTATCACGCCCTTGTCTAAACTTTGATTGCAGGTTCGCACAGGAGAACCTACAGTCAGGATTTATCAAGCAGCTAAATTAACAACATGACGTACTGGAGCGTAAAGAGTTCTGCAAGCGTTTCATCCTTTTAAAGGGAAATAAAACCCTTGTTTTTCTTTCATGATTCAGATAGAGCGTACCGTTTTAAACAACTTTCCAATTTACTTCTGTTAATGTTGATTGTTATCCTTTGTTGAAAAACAGGAAGGTAAGCTCAAGAGTGTGCACGTGTCTTCGCTATACTATACGGCAGCAGTTTTGCAACAATGTTATACATTAGCAAGATGGCAGCACTATTTCCTGTTATGTAGAGCACCAGACATGTGCACGCTACCTACCTAGATATCTCTTCAACAAAGAATAACAAGAGAATGAAACAAATGTGATAGTAGAAGTAAATTGGAAACGTTTTTTTTAATTATCCGAATCATGAAATACATTTTTTGGGTTTCATGACCTTTTAATTTGTTTCCAATTTTCTATTTTACCTGCTGGAGTGAATTAAATTGTTTACCTTAATTTTGATTATTTGATTTAGCTGTTTTTGCCTGTTAACCTCTTCATGTCACTAGGATGTTCCGTGCCATCCTAACATTTGCAGAGTCCTGCTCCCTCCTGCTTTGAGGAAATGGAAAATCTGACTGGGTGACAAGCCTAGCATTGTAGGCAGTCCGCCAGAATCTGATCCCAGTGTTGGAGTCACGTGATTGCAGCGACAATCACACTTGCCCCATACTTAAAGGGTTAAGATCGCTACCTATATTGAAAGTTATTTACTGCAGATTTGGCTAAAGA
Organism: Bombina bombina; assembly: GCF_027579735.1. Lineage (NCBI taxonomy): Eukaryota > Metazoa > Chordata > Amphibia > Anura > Bombinatoridae > Bombina > Bombina bombina. Next base: position 93,477,952 of record NC_069502.1, on the reverse strand, counting down.
AAAAAACTATGTAAGCAATAGACAACAGCAGAAATCAACCTCCCAATGGGTGATGAGAGAGTGAGAGCCCAAAACATTTGAAAGGGTGTTTCTGGAGGAGTTTTGCATACAATTGTCAGCTGCTTGCCTGAGTATATTGCACATTTAAACTAATCGTAAATCATATAAACTGTGGCTTTGAGCATCCTGCTTACACAATCGCCAGTAACAGGTACATATGTATGGCTGTATGACCTACACAAGGAACACATCCCAACAGCCACTTAAATCAAGTAGTAACATTATGGTAAGCTTCAGTCATAGCAGACGTGGCTGGGAGATTAAAGTCTGCTGGAAATGTTATCATTCTTGTAAAATGAATCATCGCTGCAGCAGGGACGAATCAACATTAGTAAAATTAATTATTATATTAGACTAATTTGGTGGCCCAAAAAATAACACTAAAAAAAAACATAACACGAATACAGAGAACAATGAACAACAGTTGTTTAAAATGCAATTTCCAGAAATGTACATTACATTAGTAATATTATAGTAATTGCATAGTTATACATATCTATATATTTTATACAGGCTAGATGGTACTTATAATAAACAATGTAAAGTTGTACATTGAGGAAGAAGTTTCGGCACTTATACTGTGCTCTCACCTCACTACCTGTCCCCTTGACCCTATCCCCTCACAGCTGCTCCCGTCCCTATCTTCTACCCTTACCCTTATACTCACACATATTTTCAACCTCTCAACACCGGTATATTTCCCTCATCTCTGAAACATGCACTGGTCATACCTATCCTCAAAAAACCTTCCCTTGATCCAACCTCCCCATCCAACTACCGCCCTATTTCCCTCCTCCCTCTTGCCTCAAAGCTTCTCGAAAAGCTAGTATATGCACGCCTATCCCATTTCCTTACATTAAACTTCCTCCTTGACCCATTGCAATCTGGATTTGTCCCCATCACTCCACAGAGACAGCAATCGTTAAGGTTTCCAACAACCTACTTACAGCAAAATCAAAAGGCCACTTCTCTCTGCTTATCCTCCTTGACAGCCTTTGATACTGTTGACCACCCTCTTTTGCTCCAAACCCTCTAATTCTTTGGGCATTTGTGACACAGCCCTCTCGTGGTTCTCTTCCTCCCTGTCAAACCGTACCTTTAGTGTAGCCTTCTCTGGGACCTCCTCTGCCCCGTCACCACTTTCTGTCGGAGTACCACAAGGCTCTGTACTCGGTTCCCTTCTCTTCTCAATCTACACGTCCTCATTAGGTTCCCAAATAAAGTCCCACGGGTTACAATATTATTTATATGCAGATGACACCCAATTCTACTTCTCTGCACCAGACCTATCTCCTTCCTTGCTAACCCGTGTCACTTACTGTCTTTCTCACATCTCTTCCTGGATGTCCTCTCACTACCTCAAGCTAAACCTCTCCAAAAATAGGCTCCTTATTTTTCCCCCCTTCTTCCACCCCAATTTCTCTATAACTGTTGAGAACTCCATCATTACCCCTACCCCGCATGCCCGATGTCTTGGGGTCACATTTGACTCAGATCTTTCTTTCACTCCTCACATTCAGTCCCTGGCTAAAGCCTGCCGCTTCCACCTTAAAAACATCTTTAAAATTAGACATTTTCTTACACAAGACATAACCAAGATTTTAATCCACTCATCCTTTCCCGCCTCGATTACTGCAACTCTGTCCTCTCTAGTCTCCCCACCTACCGCCTAGCTCCTTTACAATCCATAATGAATGCTTCGGCCAGGCTCATCTTCCTTACACGTCGCTCTTCATCTGCTGCACCTCTCTGCCAATCCCTTCACTGGCTTCCTCTTGCCTCTAGGATCAAACACAAAATTCTGGTTCTGACATACAAAGCCCTTAACTGCACTGCTCCCCCTATATCTCAGACCTTGTCTCCAGATACTCTCCCTCCCGTCCCCTACTCTCCTCCTCTCTGTTTACCTCATCGCACTCCCGTTTACAGGACTTCTCCAGACTGGCTCCCATCTTGTGGAACTCTCTGCCTCGCTCCACAAGACTCTCCCCTAGTTTTGAAAGCTTCAAGTGCTCCCTAAAGACTCTACTGTTCAGGGATGCATACAACCTACACTAACCTTTCCTAACACCAGTTCCTCTCCTCCATTGCTATCCCCTGAACCCCCTTAGCATGTAAGCCTAAGATTCCAGCTGTTTGTAGATCACCTTCTTAAGAGCTGACTACAACAGTGCGACTCTTGGCAGGGCCCTCTACCCATTTGATCCCTATAATTGTTTTGTTGTACTCCGTATTTGTTTAAAGCGCTGCGGAATCTGTTGGCGCTCTACAAATAACCGATAATAATAATTGATTAACCCATTGTATTCGTCATTCCACTCTTTCCTCCTGTAGCTCAGAGCTGGCCTTTTCTTTTAACCCTTTGCATGTTCCTGCTAGACATGTCCATTTTTAAGCTAATGTATTCTTGTACCCTGTGACGGAATTGGTGAAAATTCACAGCTCAGTGATGCTTGTTTACAGCTGTATTTTGTGCTTCGAGTTAGCACACACAATACAGGGCAGGTGGTTTATATTTTTTTGCAGTTTTTATACACAGTTTAATTTACCTAACATTTAAAAAATATAGAGCAGTGTTTCTCAGTTTCAGCCCTCCAGTAGCACTAAAAGGCCAGATTTTTTTTCTTTTAGGGTTGTTCATTAGCCAATCATTATAACGGTCTGACCTGTGCATAATTACTTGTTATACCAGCTATATCTTTCTGTAAACCAAAGCCCAGTACTTTGCGAGAACAATTAAAAATGAGCATTTTATTACTTATCTCTCCTACCTCCCACTCTGAGTGTAATTTCTTCTGCTGGCTATGTTTACACAGCTTTTCTTTAGGCTATAATTAATTGGACAGTCTAGTCAAAATTAAACTTTCAAGATTCAGATAGGGCATGCCATTTTAAACTACTTTTCTATTTACTTTTATCATTAAATTTGCTTTTTTCTCTTGGTATTCTTTGTTGAAAGCTAAACCTAGATAGACTCATATGCTAATTTATAAGCTCTTAAAGACCGCCTCTTATCTCAGTGCATTTTGACCGTTTTCACAGCTAGACAGCTCTAGTTCATGTGTGAAATATGGGGCAGTCTGCAGAGGTTTAGATACAAAGTAATCACAGAGATAAAAAGTATATTAATATAACCGTGTTGGTTATGCAAAACTGGGGAATGGGATTATCTTTTAAACAACAATAATTCTGGCTGCCCATAATGTCTGCAGGAAATAATAACTCATACTGTATATGCACACTGTCTGTTACTAAATTTTACGTCCTTCAACTCTTGCCAAGTGTGGAAAAGATACACATAGACTTGAGTACTTTTTTTTTACATTTAAAGTGACAGTCTACTCCAAAATTTTTATCGTTTAAAAATATAGATAATCCCTTTATAACCCATTCCCCAGTTTTGCACAGCTAACATGGTTATATTAATATACTTTTTACCTCTATGATTATCTTTTATCTAACTCTTCTGACAGCCTGCTTATCACATTCCTTTTTATTTATTATTTATTGACTTGCATTTTAGCCAATTAGTGCTAGGTCTTGCACAACTCCACGGGAGAGAGCACAATGTTATCTATATGGTTCACATGGATTAGCAGTCTCTTGTTGTGAAAAGCTAATAAAAAAGCATGTGATTAAGAGGCAGTCTGTAGTGGCTTAAAAACAGACAGTAATTTAGATATTTAAATGTTATATTAAAATAACAATGTTGGTTGTGCTAAGCTGGGGAATGGGTAGTAAATGCGTTATCTATATTTTTAAAAAATAACAATTTTGGTGTAGACTGTCTATTTAAACATTGGAATCTAGACATATGTACTCGTTCACTTTGGGTGCTAACCAATGCAGAAGACGCCCACAAGCTGCAATCGTCTCTTTTCAGAGCCGGATTTAATCTTGTGAATGTGCAATGCACTGAGATCTGTTTTTTCACAGTTCTCAATGTACTGCACTTTCACAAGAATAAATCCGGCTCTGAAAAGACCGAATGCGGCTTACGGCTGCTGCCTTCTGCATTTCTTAGTACCCGAAGTGCATGGGTTCACATATACATTGAAAACTAGGGTTGCCGCCTCAGCCATGTTTTCCTGGACACTTATGAGTTACACATGCTGCAGGGATGAATATGAGTAGTACTGTCCAGAAACACAATACATGTTCCTCCCTGCACACCCTGTTGCAGCATGTGTAACATGTATTGTGTTTCTGGACAGTAATTCATAAGCAGAAAGAATTCACTTTCTCCTGTAATAAAAATCAGGAAACTCACAATATTCAGAATTATTTTGCAAAGAGAAGGGGCAAAAAGAAAATGTATGCTTACCTTATAAATGTATTTATTTCTTGACACGGTGAGTCCACGGATCATCATAATTACTGTTGGGAATATCACTCCTGACCAGCAGGAGGAGGCAAAGAGCACCACAGCAAAGCTGTTAAATATAGTTTCCCTACCCACAATCCCCAGTCATTTGACCAAAGGGAAATGAGAAAGGAAGTAACATAAGGTGCAGAGGTTTACAGAAAAATAAACTGTCTGAAAAATAAAGGGCGGTCCGTGGACTCACCGTGTCAAGAAAGAAATAAATGTATCAGGTAAGCATACATTTTCTTTTCTTTCTAATGACACAGTGAGTCCACTGATCATCATAATTACTGTTGGGAACCAATACCCAAGCCAGAGGACACAGATGATAAGGGAGGGACAAGAAAGTTAACCTAAACAGAAGGCACCACTGCTTGAAGAACCTTCCTCCCAAAAGAAGCCGAAGCAAAAGTATAAAATTTGTAAAATTTAGAAAAAGTGTGTAAAGATGACCAAGTGGCAGCCTTTGCAAATCTGTTCCACAGAAGCTCCATTTTTAAAGGCCCAAGAAGAAGAAACAGTCCTCATGGAATTTTCTCAGGAGGCTGTTGTCCAGCAGTCTCATATGCCAAGCGAATAACACTCCTCAGCCACAAAGAAAGAGAAGTAGCCGTAGCTTTCTGAACCTTACGCTTCCAAGAAAAAACAACAAATAAAGAAGACTGTCGAAAATCCTTAGTCGCCTGTAAATAATATTTCAACGCACGAACCACATCCAGGTTGTGCAACAAACGCTCCTTATGAGAAGAAGGATTAGGACACAAAGAAGCAACAACAATTTCTTGATTAATATTCCTATCTGAAACCACTTTGGGAAGGAAACCTAAGGCAGTACGCAGTACCACCTTATCAGAATGAAAAATAAGGAAAGGAGATTCACACTGCAGCGCTGAAAGCTCCGAAACTCTTCGAGCCGAAGAAATAGCAACCAAAAACAAAACCTTACAGGATAGTAACTTAATATCCAAAGAATGCATAGGCTCAAACGGAGCCTGTTGAAGAACTCTAAGAACCAAATTAAGACTCCAAGGAGGAGTAACAGACTTATACATAGGCCGGATTCTAACCAGGGCCTGACAAAACGATTGAACATCTGGCACATCCGCCAGATGCTTGTGTAACAAAATCGATAAAGCAGAAATTTGACCCTTAAAGGTACTAGCAGATAAACCCTTCTGCAGACCCTCCTGGAGAAAAGACAAAATCCTAGGAATTCTAACTCTACTTCAAGAGAATCCTCTGAATTAACGCCAATACAGATATTTACACCATATCTTATAGTAAATATTTCTAGTCCCAGGCTTACAAGCCTGAATCATAGTTTCAATAGCCGACTCAGAAAACCCACGCTTAGATAATATCAAGTGTTCAATCTCCAAGCAGTCAGCTTCAGAGAAACGAGATTTGGATGAAGGAAGGGTCCCTGAAGAAGAAGGTCATCATTTAACGGAAGTCTCCAAGGTGGAAGAGATGACATCTCCACCAGATCCGCATACCAAATTCTGCGGGGCCACGTCGGAGCAATAAGAATCACTAACACCCTCTCCTATCTGATTCAAGCAATGACGGAGAGTGAACGGAGGAAAAACATACGCTAGACTGAAATTCCAAGGAACTGCCAAAGCATCTATCAGCACAGCCCGAGGATCCCTTGACCTCGACCCGTACCTTGGAAGCTTGGCATTCTGACGAGATGCCATGAGATCCAGCTCTGGCTGCTTCCACATGAGAACCAAGCTGGAAAACACCTCCGGGTGAAGCTCCCACTCCCCTGGATTAAACGTCTGTCTGCTCAGAAAATCCGCTTCCCAATTGTCCACCCCTGGAATATGGATCGCAGTCAAACAGCAATTGTGAGCCTCTGCCCACTGAATAATCTTGGCTACCCCTGTCATGGCCAAGGAACTCTGAGTTCCTCCCTGATGATTGATGTAAGTCACAGACGTTATGTTGTCCTACTGAAACCTGATAAACTGGGCTGAAGCTAACTGAGGCCATGCCAGAAACGGATTGAAGAATGCCCTCAGTTCTAGGATATTAATGGGAAGAACAGACTCCTCCCGAGTCCATAGACCCTGAGCCTTAAACGAGCCCCGGACAGCTCCCCATCCAAACAGGCTGCCATCAGACCAATTACCTCCATACACTGAGCCACTGAAGGCCGAACAGAGGACTGAAGGGCAAGACAAGAATTGAAGATCTTTGTTTTTCTGGCCTCTGTCCGAAAAATCTTCATTGATAGAGAATCTATGATTGTTCCCAAGAACACCACCCTTGTAGATGGAATCAAGGAACTTTTTCCCAAATTCAACTTCCATCCGTGAGAATGCAGAAAAGACAACAATATCTCCGTGTGGGAGTTTGCTTGTTGAAAAGATGGCGCCTGAACCAGAATATCGTCCAAATACGGCGCCACAGCAACACCCCTCAATCAGAGCACTGCCAGCAATGCTCCCAGAACCTTTGAGAAAATTCTGGGAGCTGTAGCAAGACCGAACGGAAGAGCCACAAACTGAAAGTGCCTGTCTAGGAAAGCAAATCTCAGAAATTTGTGATGGTCCCTGTGGATGGGTATATGTAGATACGCAATCCTTCAGATCTACCGTTGTCATGAATTGGCACTCTTGAACCAATGGAAGAATGGAACGAATAGTGTCCATCTTGAAAGACGGAACTCTGAGGAACTTGTTTACGCTTTTGAGATCTAAAATTGGTCTGAAGGTTCCCTCCTTTTTGGGAACCACAGATTGAAATAGAATCCCAGACCCTGCTCCTGAATTGGAACAGGAACTATCACTCCCATGTCGGAAAGATCCTGAACACAGCGTAAGAATGCCTCTCTCTTTATCTGGTCTACAGATAACCTGGAGAGAAGGAACCTGCCCCTGGGAGGAAAAGTCTTGAATTCTAACTTGTAACCCTGGGACACGATGTCCACCGCTCAAGGATCCGGGACATCCCAAACCCAAGCCTGAGCGAAAAAAGATAGACCCTTCATGCTGACTTTCAGTCAGTAACAGGCTTCGTAGATTGCTTCCCCTTAGACCAAGCCCTTCTGCTTATTCCTCTTATCCTGAGGGAGAGAATGCCGCTTTCCTCCCGTAATATCAGAAATGATCTCAGCTAAACCCTTGTAAGGAATCGACAAAAGCTAAGGCTTAGAGGACACATCCACAGACCAGGACTTCAACCATAAGGCCCTGCGCGCCAGAACAGCAAAGCCAGAAATCTTTGCTCCCAATTTGATGACCTGTAAAGAAGCAGCCATAATAAAGGAATTAGCCAATTTAAGAGCCTTAATCCTATCCTGGAGTTCCTCAAGAGCAGTATCTGTCTGAAGAGAATCAGATAATGCATCAAACCAATATGCTGCCGCACTGGTGACAGTAGCAATACACACTGCAGGTTGTCATTGCAACCCCTGGTGAACATACATCTTTTTAAGTAACGCTTCCAACAAAAATGAACAAAAAGTAAAAAGAAAAGCCTTAAATAAAGTTTTTGTCACTTTAAACGTTAATTGCAAAAAAAGTTACTGGCCCTTTAAAATTTAAAGTAACGCTTTATATTTTATACAGAGCAATTATTAAAAATAAATAACTTAGGCAACCTCTACACCTCAGCAAGCCCTGCTGAGGTGCCTACCTGTCCTGCTGGTAAACCGGAGCAACTACAAGAATGATCCGGACTCAATCCCTCCAGACAGCAAAACAGCCGCTCACACAGACTACAGAGCCACACTAAAAACCCTTCTGGCACTCCGGAACTACAGAGAGGAAAGCGCGCAGTTCCTTGCCGCCTCTGACAAGCCCCGCCCATCGTGGGCGTACCATACTAAACCTCCCTGCCGGCATTACTACTACTATGGAGAAAACAGCCGCCAAAAGTAGAAACACTTATCTAAAGTGCCACAAAAAAATGGAACATACCACTGAACCCCTATGTTAAAATTAACCTAACGTTCCAGTGCCTTGCACAGCTGCCCTACAAAATCCTGTTCACCAAACAGGAAAAGAGTAGATACGTCCCATATAAAAACAGCATTAACTGTTAATGTGCCAACCATTTTTTAACATAAAAAATTAAATGCAGCACTTACCATAAAATGAATCTGTCCGGCAGCAGGACAGCACACAAAGTTTGAAAGGCATCCTCCTCACATGGACCTGTGGAAAATAAAGAAAGACTGTATAAACCTACACAGGCTTTCAAAATAGGGCAGCAACAAACTATTTGAGAGGCACAGTGGGGATTATACTCCACAAGTTCCCAATGCTTAAAAGCCACCACTGATCTACTGAAGAGACTGACATGGACTACGGCTAAACCCCAGAAAAAGATCAGAGCAAACCTGCTCTGCTTTAAAATAACAAACTCTTGATTGAAGAAATTCTTTCAGACACCTAAACTTTACCACCTCCTTGCAACTGTTGCAGGCAAAGAGAATGACTGGGGATTTTGGGTAAGGGAGTTATATTTAATAGCTTTGCTGTGGTGCGCTTTGCCTCCTCCTGCTGGTCAGGAGTGATATTCCCAACAGTAATTATGATGATCTGTGGACTCACCGTGTCATTAGAAAGAAATAACTAATGAAACATATTGCAAAGGTTTTTATTTACTACATATACACATTTATTTTACAGTCTCAAGTGTTTTATGCCCCAAAAAAGCTAAAAAAATAAAGTGTCCATTTAAAACAGTCCAATTGAAGAAATGATCCAACTGGTCTCTTTGTAATTAGATTTTCTGTATTTTTCATAGAAAAACATTCCAGTCCTTATATCTCACATTCTTTCTTTTTCAGCTGATTAACGCGTCACCTGAAGGAGATAATCAACTTCCTAAATACACAGCTGGTGCTGATTGCAAACTGACATCAAATTCAACTTTCTCTTATTTCTATGACGTTGCTTGGGCAAAGCTTCATCACAAAGAAATTCAGTCTAATATTTATTTTTTTAATGCAGCTGCATACATATACTATTAAAAGTATGTTGTACAAAAACCGTGTATCGTGTTGTATATTTTATTTAGCTGGTAGTAATGTACTTTAGTTCATTTTTTAAATCATCTTTAAAACTCAGGAGAAATATATGGTAAAAAAAAAAACATATAATATGTCTCGATGAATAGTTTTTCTAAGCAGATTTTCCAATCTTGTTTATAACCTCAGGCTGAGAATTGTTAGTATAGAAATTGTGTTTTTTTCCTGCGCCTATAGGCGTAATCATGTTATTAATAGCATGTGCTGGTGTAGCTCAGAGATATTGCAATAAAGAGAATATAGCAATAAAGTGAGACACAATATTTTATTTTGTTTCCCAGTGCATATAAAAGTTATATTTACACTGTAGTCTGTTAAGTTGTGCAATAATATGTCTAAAAAAATCCCAATGTAAATACCTTAATTTAAAAAAACTTTATTGCTAAAAAATGCCAACTTTCATCTGAGCCTTCAGTGAGTCATAATCTTTTTTCTGGTGGTCAGGGTCGTCTTTAATATTGACTGGACCCTGGGCAAACATTATATTTAGCTTTCCACCCCAAAAAAAACAACTTAATCAATTTATGGGCTAATCATTTAAAAAAAAAAATGAAATAAATTGCAATATGTGAAACTGGACCTAAGCGGTACTAATAAGTAAATAAATACAGTTAGCCCTCAGTTTACGCCAGGGTTAGGTTCCAGTAGGAATGGTTGTAAATCGAAACCGTTGTAAATTGAAACCCAGTTTATAATGTAAGTCAATGGGAAGTGAGGGAGTTAGGTTCCAGGCCCCTCTCAAAACTGACATAAGTAACACCTAATACATTATTTTTAAAGCTGTGAAATGAAGACTTTAAATGCTAAACAGCATTATAAACCTAATAATATAGATTGTATCATCATCAAACTAAATTTAATGAACAAAAACATTTGCTAACAGCACCTAATAAAATAATCACACAATAATCACACTGCATCATCAACAAAAACATTTGCTAACAGCACCTAATAAAATAATCACACTGCATCATCATCAAACTATGTTTAATGAACAAAAACATTTGCTAACAGCACCTATTTAAATAATCACACAACAGACTGCATCATCATCAAACTAAGTTTAATGAACAAAAACGTTTGCTAACAGCACCTAATAAAATAATTACACAACAGACAGCATCATCATCAAACTAAGTTTAATGAACAAAAACATTTGCTAAACATCACCTAATAAAATAATTACACAACAGGCAGCATCATCATCAAACTAAGTTTAATGAACAAAAACGTTTTTTTACTTGCATTTTTCTGCAATCAGTTCTCTGCATTGTTAGCATGTTAGATAATATTGGGTCTGCACCTATTCTATGCATTTCAATCTGCAGTGATTAATAAGCAGTTAGGCACCCTCACCTCAAGCTGCTGGACAGGAATATAATAGGGAAGTGGCGGCTAAAACTTGTTGCTGGATAGCTAATGTCTGTTCTGTGTACACAGATCAATTGCATCATAACTTTGCTGCAAAACAAGCGGACAGCTCCACCTACTGGCTATTTTAATTACTGAGCAAATGCAAATAAGAGCAGCACCTCAATTATGCATCAAAGGTATCTTTTAATGGTGAGACATCACACCATACAGTAACTGTTACTGTATGCTGTGATGTCTCACCATTAAAAGATACCTTTGATGCATAATTGAGGTGCTGCTGCTCTTATTTGCATTTGCTGAGTTGTTTGGGGGACTTGTGCAGAGTCCTTGCAGCGTGCACCGGACTATTGGGCTGTGAGTGCTGTGCCATATCTGTTGTATTTTAATTACTGCACATGACTAAAAAAAAAGGTTGTTATTCTGAAACGGCGCAAATTGAACCGGTGTAAACCGATTGCCACCTGTATATAAATTCCTCCACTGTGGATTAATTAATTTATTTACTAATTAATTAATTAAATGTTGGATTTTAATTTATTTATATATATTTTTTAACTACATAAATATTTAATGCGATGCACGGCATTACATAGTAAAAATCAGTGGCGGACCTAATGTCTACAGGTAGGGTTGCCACCTCGGCCATATGTTTTCCTGGACACTTATGAGTTACACATGCTGCAGGGTGCGCAGGGAGGAAAATGAATAGTGCTGTCCAGGATCACTATTTGTGTGCTGTCCATGGGTGCAATACATGTTCCTCCCTGCACACCCTGCAGCATGTGTAACTCATAAGTGTCCAGGAAAACATGGCTAAGGTGGTAACCCTATCTACAGGGCCCCGGTGCAAGAATTTATTTTGGCCCCCCTAAAAACATCTCACTAGTTTTGGGATATTCACTACATATTTATTGTTTAGACAGCCACTGTACAGCAAAATTACCACTTTCATGAATACCAAGGGAATGCCTAACATAACAAACTCCCCTAACCTATATACACACACACACTCTCCAGAGCTTACACATATACAGTACATGTACACACACACACACGCACACTCTCCAGAGCTTACACATATACAGTACATGTACACACAAACACACACTCTCCAGAGCTTACACATATACAGTACATGTACACACAAACACGCACACTCTCCAGAGCTTACACATATAAAGTACATGTACACACAAACATGCACACTCTCCAGAGCATACACATGTACACACAAACACACACACTCTCCAGAGTATACACATATACACACAAACACGCACACTCTCCAGAGCATAGACATATACACACACAAACACGCGCACTCTCCAGAGCATACACATATACACACAAACACGCACACTCTCCAGAGCATAGATATGTACACACAAACACACTCTCCAGAGCATACACATGTACACACAAACAGGCACACTCTCCAGAGCATACACATATACACACAAACACGCACACTCTCCAGAACATAGATATGTACACACAAACACACACTCTCCAGAGCATACACATGTACACACAAACATGCACACTCTCCAGAGCATACACATATACACACAAACACTCACACTCTTCAGAGCATAGACATATACACACAAATATGCACACTCTCCAGAGCATAGACATGTACACACAAACACACTCTCCAGAGCATACACATGTACACACAAACACACACTCTCCAGAGCATAGACATGTACACACAAACACACACTCTCTAGAGCATACACATGTACACACAAACACACACTCTCCAGAGCATAGACATGTACACACACACACTCTCCGGAGCATAGACATGTACACACAAACACACACTCTCCAGAGCATACACATATACATGTACACACAGTCTCCAGAGCATAAACATATACAGTACATGTACACACAAACACACTCTCCAGAGCATACACATGTACACACAAACACACACTCTCTAGAGCATACACATGTACACACAAACACACACTCTCCAGAGCATAGACATGTACACACACACACTCTCCGGAGCATAGACATGTACACACAAACACACACTCTCCAGAGCATACACATATACATGTACACACAGTCTCCAGAGCATAAACATATACAGTACATGTACACACAAACACACTCTCCAGAGCATACACATATACATGTACACACAAACACACACTACAGAGCACACACAAACTTATGTACACATTCTATATGATCATATACATGTATATACACAAATACTACATACATACACATTCCCTCTTACACACACACATACTTTACAGCTTACATAATAATATAACCAGACTTGGCATAACAAACAGCCAGGGCCGTCTTTAACACAGGGCAAAAGGGGCAGCTGCCCAGGGCCCAGTCTTTGTTGAGGGGCCCAAGAGTCAAAACTGCCAGACTGCTGATGTCATGTGACATGGGGGGCACACACAGTCAGTCCTAATACTGACACAGTCAAAAGTTCTCTGCTTATATTTATTTGTGAGAAACTGTGTCGGACAGTGCCGGTGTCATGTGACATGCCAAGCTAGCTCCATACGCTGTTTTAGGTGTGCACTGTGCAGCACTGAATGCTAAGCCCTAACTCTGCATCCAGCCAATTCCACTGCATCAGAAAAGGTCCTGCTGGGGTTACCACTGTTACAAGGTAACTGCTCTGGTGGTGGGGATTGTTCAGGTAGGGCTGACTGTAGGCGCATGCAGCAGAAAGCTGGAGCGGCAGGCACGTGAGGAGTTGAACATCTGTGCAGCTGCAGACACTGCTCTCTTCAGTCTTGAGGCTGTTTGACTTGTCTCACACTATATCCATGCAGCCTTGGACAGACAGCATCCAGTCTGCATGTCCCCTTAGCCCTGCTCTTTCTGCTGTGGCCCTCAGATTAGCTAACTGAAGCTTGTTTGGGGAACAGTGCTTTTTAGAAAGGTGTCAGTGGGAAGAATAAGTGAGTGCACATACGCCCCTCCCCATGCAGCATCGTCTAGTGCAGGGTGAGAGGGAACTTGTTTGTAGCAGAGAAGTAAAATGTGCTGCTGTGGCTGATGTATAGTGTCATGCTGATACTTAACACATTAAGGTAAGGTTTATTTTTATATATTTTTTTCTCTCTGTTTCAGATTTTACAGTTTCCCATAGTAGTTCTGCTGTTCCAGTCAGTAAACTTATATTTGTCTGCACCTCCATGCTTCCCCCTCAGTCTCTACCTTGCTTTGCTCCTGTCGGCTGCCCTAAATCTCTTTAACCAGCTAATCTGGCACCAGAATTAAATTCAAAAGCATCAGCTTGATTGATTAGATGATCCATAGCTGATCTTGTTCTCTCCAAATGTCAGGATCCCCCCTTACAGGTCAGACACACATCAGTTTACTGCACAGTGCCAGTGGAGGCTCCTCTGTTGGCACACAGGCGCACGTGAACCCCCAGTAATAGAAGAAGATTTATTTTTTTTTGGCTGAATAAATATCATTTTTCCAATAGCCCCCCTATTGGAAAAATTATATTTAATTTCTCAGCCAAAAAAGGTCCAAGCCAGACTGTGTTTAAAAAAAAACCTTTTTTTTTTTTAAACCGCACATGTGGTAGAGTCTAGATGCCTGGTATAGCACTCTGCACTTATTCATAGTGCCTGCAGGGGCCGCACCAACTCAGTCCCTATACTTCTCTATTCACAGTTTGTTCTGTGCGAGTGAGACGCCGACGTCACCACTAGCACTGTGTATTTGAACAGGAGCCTGTAGAGGGGGTTATTCTTCCTACAGCAGTGAGCTATACTGCAGCGTGGGAAGGACTCACTGAGAGCTGTGACAGGCAGAATCCACAAAAGTAACGGTTAGTACTAAACTCCTCTTATTAGGAGACACCAGCACATCTGGAAAGTGTAATTTACTACTAGTTCAACTTCCAGATGTGATGATGTCTCCTAATAAGAGGAGGAAATGGGGGCAAAGGTCCTTGTGCGTGCTAGGATTGGAATGGTGCTGAATTTAAAAAACAGCAAGTTTTAGAGGCAGCAGCAAAACATATAGCATAGAGGGCCTACACTGGGCATAATTTTTTATTTTATTTGAAAATACCGCTGCACAATCAGAGCGCTCAGTGCGGATGTAAGGAGGGCTTGTCAGTGTGCATGAGGAGGATTGCAAGCTTGATGAGGAACTTCAGAGTCATCTGTGAGCTGCAAGACAGTAATGGTGCTGGAGCCGTGTCTTACTCTGGTAAGAGGATGATATATCTTTTCATTGTCACCATAACGTTTCTTGTATTGCTGGTTGTGATTGCTTCACCTCTCTTTATTTTCTGGAGATCCTCACTCATGCTGTCAGCACGTTAGGAACAAGTACACATAATGTACAAATGTACTGATACAACAGCTTGTTTACTTCTGTGGCAACCCTATAATGGGCTCCATTTATCAATCATTTTGGGAATTCTCCCTTCTGTTCTATCAGTTCTCCACAGCTCTCCTTAGGAGAGGCGCACATCTGCGCCCATATTTATCATAAAAAAAAGTTGTTTTTTCTCCATGGGAGAGCTGGGGAGAACTAATGATAAATTTCTCCAGTCGGATTAGTATCTTCTCCTTATTTATCACTAAAAATAAGCAACTATTCTCCATATCAATAATATATAAACCAATAGAGATCTTTATACAGCCTTCCTAGTAGCTTTGTTAGTACCCCTCTTCAGCAAACTTTCATAAAAGAATCTACATTTTCATTGTTTTTGTGCTTCAATTTTAGCGCTTTTTTATATCTTATTTTTATGCCCCAATAGATATAATTTTTGTGCTCTGTTATATATTATTTTGGTGCTCCATTATATATATTTTTTTTACTCCATCATAAATTATTATTGCACTCCAACAACCATTATTATTGTGCTTTGTTATAGATAATTTTTGTACCTTGTAGAGCCCTTTTTTGTGTGTAACTGCTTCTACAACTGGTAGAGAATAGATTTCTAATACTGTTCTCCACTTTAGCTATGGAGAACTTTAAGGTAGGGACTTGCAGGAGAACTTTCAGTCCTCCACAGGAGAATATAAGATGATAAATTTGTAACTAGGATAATTATGAGGAGAACTATATGAAATACGACTAAAAAGATCTAATTTATCCCTTTTTTTGGAGAACATTTTCTCAAAGGAGAGTTAGAACAGAGTAGGAGAATTTTACAGTCGAACTTGCCCAATTGTAGGAGTATTTTTGAATGATAAATAGGGGAATTATTTCTCATGAGAACTTTTAGGAGAAAATATAGGAGAATTAGAATAATAAATAGAGACCAATCTGATGGTAATAAATTATTTATTACCAGCAGATTATAAATGACAGAAGTAAACAAGCTATTGAATCAGTACATTTGTACATTATGTGTACCTGTTCCTAACTGCTGACAGTATGAGTGAGGATCTCCAGAAAATAAAGAGAGGTTTATTATAAATGTCACATTATAGCCTCTGTTTTTAAATGTACCTTTTCAGTAAGAAAACAGTCCGTTTTTCTTGTTAAGTAGCCTAAATGTGAGCACAAACAAACATAAGAAAATCACTGTAAAGGTGCTTTAGAAAACCAAAAGTTAGCAGGTTTTGTTTATTACAATATAGTCCTCTGTAAGTTGCTTTATGTTCCTGTTAAAAGTTTGCACTTTGCAAGACATTCTGAGTTGCAGATGGGGGAGGAGGCTTGGTGGTTGCCTAGCAAATCAGAAAGCTTCCTCCCATAGTTCAACAGGCAGTCGTGTCTGCAGGGAGTGTGTACAGATCTGCTATCAGTCTAGGGTTGCCACCCGCCCCGGTTTCACCGGGACAGTCCAGGTCTGAGGCTCTGTGTCCCGTGTCCCGGAACTAGCCTCAAATGCCCCGGGCTAAACGCTCCCCTGGCGCAGCAAGCAGCAGTGAGCAGAGTGACTTTAAAAAACTTTAGCTGGCCAGAGGAGCGCTTAGCCCGGGTGACAAAAACGGGTAGGTGGAGTCTGCTGCCTGCAGGAGAGACGGTGATTAGTGTGGGAGTGGGACAGTGGGAGGGGGGAAGTCAGAGGATCGAGGAGGGGAGTCTCAG